>NC_090883.1:24235802-24243302 GCF_036669925.1 Montipora capricornis | reverse complement strand
CTTATCAACAGAAATAAAGTAAGTTGCCACTTTTAAAAGCAAACACGCACTAGTGAAACTAGTGATCGCGAAGTAAATGTTATTTAAGTTAGATAGCTTCAGGGCAGACCAAACCAAGCGATAAGTGCAGAATATGCAGAACCGATTTCCAAATCTTATCACGAGTCTCTCGTGAAATCATGTCGGAGTATTTAAGAGCGCCTGTCCATAAAAATCAAAGATATCGCGGCAAGGTTAGAAAATTCGATTTCGTTCGCATTTTAATGTTGAATAGGCTGGGATGTGACTAAAATCACTCCTTAGTTTTTATTGGGGAAATATCCCTTTATTTCAAAGAAAAAGGCAACTAGAGAAAATCCGTTAACATGTCATTTGAGGCGCTAAATTATTACAAGGGTTTGACAGCCTTGTGTGCAAAGACAAATCATTAACGCTACCGCATTTAAAACCGGTCAGTATCCAAGGTGGACTGCGGACTGCGGACTGCGGACCCGGACTGCGGACCGGGTATAAAACGAGGACCAGGTACAAAATGAGGACTGCGGACTAGGTATGAAGTAAGGCCTGACTTTTCAACAATGGAGTCTAGAACAAAACTAAGTTTGTACTGGCCCAGATGCAGATTTGAAAAAGGGCCTTGGGTACTCTTTTTCCGTGTCAAAACATTGACACGTACACAGAAATGCTCAGTTACAACATCGACTGGGCTAGAGAAAGTAAGAGTAGAAATTTTTTCTCAAAATTGTACTTTACCGGCCACGAATTTTAAATTTAAAAAAAGGGAAGGAAAGGAACTTTATTTAAGTGTCAAGTCGTTCTAGTGCTGGAGCACTTATTCGGGACACTGTAAACTGACAAATGAAGTCAAGCACTTGAGTGGAAAAGTTGTTATGGGGAAGAACGGAAACAATTTTTGCATAAACGTTAAATCTACGTATATTTCCGTCTTTTATATTAAAGTCCTCTGACTGTTGTTGTCGTAGTTCGAGCCAGGATGGCCGAATGGTAGAGTGTTTTGGCTCGTCACGCAATCGTTACTTCCAAAGTCTGTGTAAGAGGCTTCAAAAAAAAAGGTAAATCAGGACACGGACTATAACAGTTGTTCTCTTGGTCGAGTGCTGTTTACAGACGGACCCGTGCGACAATGAGGTGAACAAAAAGTTGTATTAATCGCAACAAAATATTTATTTTGCGAATAGATAGAGACCGCCGTCCAAACATCACAGTGGAATCTGTTCAGAAGATATGTTAATGATTGACAGGGCACATGACGTCATATGCACGGAATGCGCATAATTGGAATTGGATAGCCTGCGCTCGCAGACGTATTTCCGGTTGTCGCTTCTCTCCACCCGGAAGGAGAGAAGCGACAACCGGAAATACGTCTGCGAGCGCAGGCTAGGGTCGAGATAGTTTTGTTTTCGCTTTGCGTGATGTTCGATATTTTTATCCACACTTCCAGTTAGTTTTGTGTGGTCTCGGATCAAAACAAAACTCTGTTGAAATCAGCATCTCCCACTTCTCGATTTTCAAACGGTCAGTGTAAAACGCAGACTGTAGACTGCAGACTGCAGACCAGGGATAAAATGCAGACTGAGGGTAAAAGAAATATTTATAATAAAAAACGAGTCATAAGCATAAAATAAAGAGTGTTTGAAAGAGAATCCTGTTTTACATCTGTCAACAACTCACATTATCATGACTGCAGGTCGCTGCACCCTTTGGGTTTAGTCCATGAAAAATGCGATCTTTGAAATCCTCTGTGCTTTGTTTTTGCGCTTCCAGATGCATTGAAATGTTCAAAGTTATTTCTCACGCCAGTACAGTACGTCGAGGGATATAGATCGATATTATAAACCAACAATTATTACTCGGAATACCTGAAAGGTATCCGAGTTGTAGGTTGTTCACCATTTACCACAAAAATCCGGAAATTTCGGTTGGAATGTAAATGGTAAGCCTATTTTGGTCTTCCCAAACGAAAAATTTCCTGACAAAACGGGATTTCTTGAAAGGTAGTCCAAAATTCCCAAATTAAACGGAATTTCCAATCGGAAAACGTGTTGACATTTGCATACTCCCATGATTTTAACTCCCTCCAGACTCTCTCGGTAACCTTGAACGGATTTTGTAAATGGTACACGCCGTTTCCAACTAAATTTCCCATTCGGGAGTTTTTGCTTATCATTTGAACAAACCTAGCAGCAACCGGTTTCTGCTTGTAAATGGTAAACGACCGTAATCCCGCTTGTCTTTTTTCGGTGCAACGATTTCATGTATTCCGAGCGACTAGGACACGGGGATTTCATTGGTTGAGCTATGCGTGATAACCCCTAGGGAGGGGTTGTAATTGAAAATAACATCTTCCAGATGCAAAACAAACGAACTGTTGAACTGAAGGATAAACATAACGTACACGAAAGTGAGTGAAAGGATCTTTCTAAGAAATTTTTACATCTCAGTGATACTGGCTTAAGCCGACTGAAACGTTAGATTGTTGCAAAATCCACGTTATCTATGTCTCATGCCTGTCAAAATAAATTGAGTTATTAGGTAATTACTCTCGGTGACTTTGTTCAGTGCAGCTAAATGGACAGTAGCGGGTGGTGATTTCATTGCCTAAAAGCAACTCACTTAACGAAACTATACTTTTTCCTACAACAACAAGGATTCAAACAGCTTCAATTCTTACAGAGTTCGATGAAAATCCGGATTTATAACATCCGGTAGGGCAAAAAAGCGATTGTGTTGTGTTGGCTTTTATCCTTAGAACTCATTTTTCATTATTATTATTATTATTATTATTATATTTTACCCGCAGTCTGCATTGTACCCCCGGTCTGCAGTCTGCGTTTTACACTGACCGATTTTCAACCGTAAAGCTGGTGACCCGCGAAGGATTTCATAAATTACTTTCGTGTCTTACCTCTGATAAATACAACCTCCATACAAACGTTTTGCAATTTCAACTAAAACCTTCAGTGAGCTATTGATCGTCGTTTTGAGAAGCCAAAAAATATCCAGTTTAACGCTATGGTTGATAATTATGGCGCGAAATATTTTTCCCACCATTCTCATTTCGTACTTCATTTCATGTCGTCAGCCTATTGCTATTTCTTTGCTCTGTGTCTTTTTCACAGTGTTTTGTATTCAGTTAGCATTTTATACCTGGTCCGCAGTCCGCGGTTCTTCTTTTATACTGATCGATTTAAAACACATAAATCAGTTAAATCCTCAAATATCTGTTGGAATGATTTTGGGAAATATTGCATACAATTCACTGCAGCAAACATACTTTCGTTTGTAAACTACAGACTTCAAATGCCAACCACACAAATAAAAGTGGAATTACCTTTGTCGGAGTTGGTGTAGGTGTAGGTCCAGGAAAAGCCTCTAAATGTGGAAAATACAGAAGAAACGTTGATGACTGCAAAATGTACATTTACGCTTTGAATAATTATTGATTGGTGCGTTCATGTAAATGTGTACTAAAAGATTCCATCAAAGCCCCTGGTTAACAAGAAAGTTGTTTCTAAGAAAATGCTTTAAAAGAATTGATGATACAACCATTAATTTGATATGGCTAGCCTAGCCATTTAGAAAACAGTCCTAAGAAAATACGTGCGCTGATTGGTTAAAAATCGGTTTTCTATAACTCGATGGAGACACAGAACTAGCACGAGCAAAGAGAATTTACATTTTGATAATTAGAGTTAACAAGTTGTTTTCCTTTTCTAGTCGCGTTGTTTTCTAAAAGAAATGGAAAACATGTACTCCGTGTTTCTATCGAGTTATAGAAACACGAGTGAAAGGTTGTGAGAACTCGAAAAAGCTGTGGAAACACTCGCCTGTGGCTCGTGTTCCCACAGCATTTCTCTTTCTCCCAAACTTTCACTCGTGTTTCTATAACTCGATAGAAACACTGTACATGTTTTCTATTTTTTAAATACTGGTTGGAAACGAATTCTCGTTTAAAGGTTGCTGAAGAGTGCACAGATGTAATTATTCTACAATTATACATGCTACTCCTACGTACATTTAAGTCTGTTGAGGTAATTTGTGCATGTTGACATCACGTGAAACCTATTCCAAAAGCACATGGCATGGCTTGAGCAGTGATTTATAACAGAGGGATGATAATGATTATGATGATGACGATGATGTGACGATTCAACAACTCACCTAAACAATCAAATTCACACCCAGTAAAACAACATTTGTAGCCATCGGGACACTCGCTATCATCTCCTTCAGTACAAAAATTGACCATATCCTCTGGGCACTCTGCCCAAGTCATACTGGTAATGTACTTGGAAGTTGCACAATAGATTTTGCTTACTTTATGTCTTCGATAAGTACTTTCCAAAATTTGGTCACAGAGAATTATAATTCTTTTAGTTTTTTTCTCAATGCGTGAGTGGGCGGAATTCAACAAATCCTGCAATCTGATTGGTTCGGGGAGCGGGCGGAATTTTCTCATCCGGCATGCTCACGGCAGGCGGAATGCTAGCCTTGAACTTGGGTGATGACCTTAAATTTCCATTTTTTTTTTAACCGACTACGTTTACATACAGAGGTTATTTTTCATTAGACAAGAGGTTTGGAAATAGAATTCAAATAAAAAATATTTCTCTTTGAAACGTTCAGTTTGTAAGTCGCTTTAATGCTGCATTCACTATCAAGCGCGGTGCGAGTCAATAATTAAAACAAGTGATTTCATAGAAGGTGGGAGAAAAAGACGAAAAAAATAAATAAGTTATTTACCAGCAAAGGGTCGATCCGTATAGCAAAAAACTGTGACATCGGTCTTGAAAAAAGCTACCCTCGGCCTGCGGCCTCGGGCAGCAATTTCAAGGCCTCAGCTGACAAATAACATATATGTATTTTGACAATTGGGTACATATTACTGTGAGTATTTAAATTACAACAAATGGTATATTTTAAATATTTGATTCTCGTGCTATGGATTCATTTGGCACGGCCATCCTCAAGGAACTTGTGTACTTCTGAAAGTATTTTATTGTCGAGATATATTGCACATCTTCACGTGTCGCGCACGTGACAAAGTGACCTTTACGTACACCACTGAACGAAAGTTTGGTCATCTTGGAAAGATGTTTTCACATCTCACCTTCGTTTCTCTTTCATGTGTTTCTGCAAAAGATGTTTCCTTGCATTGAATCATTTCGTTTCATCTTAAACCGTTCAATTAGCGTTTCCTTTGTCAAACACTGAGCAAGAATACCCATCGATCAGTAAAAAACAATGTGCTTAGCCACTTTGAAACAAATACACTATTTTTACCTCGTTTCCATGGTCCAGTGGTCATTGTTAACACCTGTAATGAAGATAATCTCAAAAATTAAAAAATTAAACGAGACTTACCCGTAAGTTGAAGTTTGATTGGAATTCTATCGAGTCATCAAACTGCACCAAGGGATCACATGAGATAGCTAGGCGTATGCGCATAATCAGTATTCACAGCCGAATGCGAGTGTCGCAATTGACACCAGGGTAGTAGAATACAAAAGTCCTCAAAAAACCATACCCAGTCTGGGAGGGTGAAATGTGAGGTAAACATGCTGCGGTGGGCATGTGATCCCTTGGTGCAGTTTGATGACTCGATAGAATTCCAATCAAACTTCAACTTACAGGTAAGTCTCGTTTAATTTTTTAATTCTATCTCGTCATCACTGCCCAGGGATCCCATGAGATTTCAAAGACAAGACAGTCACATGAGACAAGACAGTCACATAATACAGAATACAGTAACATAAGAACTTCCTTTAATGGAAATAAGAAATAGAAACGCTCATTATAACAAGTCTACAACAAAGCAAACAGTGGGGTGTTACATATAACAACTACACCCAATATAACATGGCCTCAAATGACCTACTGGCCAGATATAAAAAATGTGTGTACAAATAACCGGGAGATTTCTCCTCCCGGGAAAAAACAAGTCCACATTAATGGACAGGACTTCGTTAGAAGTTACTCAATATGTAGTACTGCTGATGCAAAGGTTGTGGATTGGACTGGTTTATCGTAGATTCGATCAAAAGACCTAGACGAGGACCACCCTGCCGTGCGCAAAATCTCGTCGATTGGAATACATGCTGCCTTGGATTTGGAAGTGGAGGCAGACCGAGTGCTGTGTGGTTTGAATGATGCAACATCAATTGCAGCAGAGGACATAACAGTTCGAATCCATCTTGACAAAGTTTCCTTTGAAATTGCTTTGTGTGGTGTGGAGAAGCTAAGAAATAACTGAGTTTCTTTTCCTCTCAAGGGCTGGGTTCGTTTAAGGTATTCCGTTAGGTATGAATAAACACAGAGGGACTTGTCATGAGGGTATGCATGCAACATCACTGGCGGTGGCTGATAGCCAGGCCTACTTTGTTTAACGTGAGCGGGTAAAACAAACTCAAAACATGAAGATGTATCTTTAATGAAGTTAACATTAAGCATATGCAAAGTCTGGCTCCTCTGTGCGGAGACCAGGGCAAATAGCATTGTTACTTTCAGAGTCAGTGTCTTGAGATCTAACTTCTCCATAGGGCTTAATCCTGAAAGATATGACAAAACTGGCTGCACATCCCAAGTGGATTGATATCGAGGCATAGGTGGTGTACATTTATAGATCCCTTTCATGAATCTTCATACTATTGGGTGACTCCCAATAGGTGTCCTGTCTGAAGATACAGTGAGTGCTGATATAGCACTTCTGGCTGTATTAAGTGTTGTGTACATTAAACCTTGTTCATGAAGTCGAACTAAAAAATCCAGCACAGAAGTCACAGATGGGCTATAGGGAGAAACTTGTTGTTCACCACAAAACTCAAACCATCGCCTGAGGTATGGTTGGTATTGCTTCTGTGTTCCAACGGACCAGGAGTGTAAGATAATTTCTGTAGCTTTCCCTGAAAAGTTGCTCTGGAGGAAGCCTTGCCGGAGACTCTGCAAGCCAACAGGCCAAGTCGCTTTCGCAAGGGGTGTAGAGCACCGCTGTGAGGTTGTGTTAGTAGATTGGTGGAGAAGGAGAGGTCTGTCTATGAGAAGGTGTAACAATGTTGTGAACCATGGCTGGGTTTGCCAAAGAGGGATCAGTATCACTCCTGTGATACATAGCTGCCTATGTAAGAAATCGACTGACCAACTATTTTCCTGAGAAAAGAGTGGATTAGGCTAAAAAACAAGCGAAATTTCTATCCGCAAATCTAAAGCTGCAAAACTGATTTCGCGCGCCAAAAGCACTGATTATGCGCATGCGCCTAGCTATCTCATGAGATCCCTGGGCAGTGATGACGAGATAGAATTGTACTTTACCGGCCACGAATTTAAAAGGGAAAAGGAAAGGAAAGGAACTTTATTTAAGTGTCAAGTCGTTCTAGCGCTGGAGCACTTATTCGGGACACTATAAACTGACAAATGAAGTCAAGCACTTGAGTGGAAAAGTTGTTATGGGGAAGAACGGAAACAATTTTGGCATAAACTTTA
>NC_090883.1:24205802-24230802 GCF_036669925.1 Montipora capricornis | reverse complement strand
ACGGTGCACGTACCACAGGCAACCCAGTGTACCCTCACGGAGGGTCTAGTTTATAGGTAATTACTCTCGGTGACTTTGTTCAGTGCAGCAAAATGGACAGTAGCGGGTGGTGATTTCATTGCCTAAAAGCAACTCACTTAAAGAAACTATACTTTTTCCTACAACAACAAGGATTCAAATAGCTTCAATTCTTACAGAGTTCGATGAAAATCCGGATTTATAACATGCGGTAGGACAAAAAAGCGGTTGTGTTGTGTTGGCTTTTATCCTTATAACTCGTTTTTCATTATTATTTTATTTTACCCTCAGTCTGCATTGTACCCCCGGTCTGCAGTCTGCGTTTTACACTGACCGATTTTGAAACGTAAAGCTGGTGACCAGCGAAGGATTTCATAAATTACTTTCGTGTTAGCCTGTTCCAGGCTCTCAGATAGTCAAGAAAACGAAAAGAACTGCGTGTGAAAAGCGAGTGGGGGCTTGGGTCGAGGCGAGTCGGGAGAGCCTGTAAGCATCTCTTTAAATTCTTCATTCCAGTATACCAGCTCCTGGTATACCCTCTGATTGGTCAATTTTGACAGTTTACATCAACACTTTCCTCATCATTTTGATTCACGCGCGGAGCACTTGCGCGGAGCACGAAAGAAAGACGTCAACTCTGTCGCCGAGTATCTTAAAGTATTCCCAAACGTACAAGCCCTCAGATTTGAGCAAAAGTTGTGTCTGTTCAACTTAAGTCGAAAAAAAGATCCGTTTGCAATGCTTCCAACTGGTTTTGGTAAAAGCATAAATTTTCAGTTACTTCCGCGCGTTGCGAAAGCGCTTCAATGTTGTGATACGACATCTCTCCACACCGCTTACAATATAGCATCACCGGGTACGATATATAGTTCGAATTTTATCGCACACACACAACTATTATGTCCCCTGCACGCCACAATCGTTAGCATTCAACGGCGCTCTCTGAAAACTCTGACGAACGAGAAAAATACAATTTGTTATTCTTTCTTATGCAAATACTTGGCTGCGTATTCGAATTCACCAGCTAAGGTCAATTAAATTTCTGCCTTCATCGCCTTCGAAAAAATGAGAGCAAAAAGAAAAAACCACTTTGAAAAAGCGCAAAAATTTGCCGAAAAGAGGCTTGTATTTCCGTTGCATGTCTTAAAGTTTTAAAAGATCAAGCGATTTTCAGGAAGCGAAGGTGATGGCTACGTGTCTGTATACTGCAAATGCAATTGAAGCCATCCACATGAAATATCAGTCTTTCACATTCGTTATCGGTTGTCCTGATGCATCAGAGCTGAAGTTTATTGATGAGACCATCTTATCATCTAGGCCAGAAACTTCAATGGTCGGGTTTCTGTTTTCCTTGGAAAAGTCAACAGAGCGTCGGGAACTCACAGCTTTCGAACTGGTCGTGTCTTTTGGTCGAATTTGCTAAATCTCCCGTCGGTGATTTCCTTGACACTGGTTTCTCGGTTGCTTTGACAATGCCTTCGTTCGCTTGTAAAGTTATTTTCTTAAAAGTGCCTTACATTGACAACGGAAGGTTTTTCGTTCCACACAAGGTCCAACTCGAAGGAAGCAGCAACATCGTCCAACACAACATTTTCGCCGCCAAATGTAAGAAACGGATAACGCTAAATAGGGGAAACTCTAGAAATCTTCGTTCCCAAACACTTCACGTTTTTCTTGGAAAACCTGAAGAACTTAGAAATATGGCCTTTAGAGAATCAACGCATCACCTCTGAACAACAATCAAGGAATCGCGCTTGAACTCGCGTGGAACCACACAATGCCGCCCATTTTCAACACTTTGACATTGACATTTTGACATGCGAAAGGTTATTTGCAAAGTGGGCGGAATGAAGAATTTAAAGAGATGCTTACAGGCTCTCCCGCCTCGCCTCGAACCAAGCCCCCACTCGCTTTTCACACGCAGTTCTTTTTGTTTTCTTGACTATCTGAGAGCCTGGAACAGGCTACTTTCGTGTCTTACCCCTGATAAATACAACCTCCATACAAACGTTTTGCAATTTCAACTAAAACCTTCAGTGAGCTATTGATCGTCGTTTTGAGAAGCCAAAAAATATCCAGTTTAACGCTATGGTTGATAATTATGGCGCGAAATATTTTTCCCACCATTCTCATTTCGTACTTCATTTCATGTCGTCAGCCTATTGCTATTTCTTTGCTCTGTGTCTTTTTCACAGTGTTTTGTATTCAGTTAGCATTTTATACCTGGTCCGCAGTCCGGGTCCGCAGTCTGCAGTCCGCGGTCCTTGTTTTATACTGACCGATTTAAAACACATAAATCAGTTAAATCCTCAAATATCTGTTGGAATGATTTTGGGAAATATTGCATACAATTCACTGCAGCAAACGTACTTTCGTTTGTAAACTACAGACTTCAAATGCCAACCACACAAATAAAACTGGAATTACCTTTGTCGGAGTTGGTGTAGGTGTAGGTCCAGGTAAAGCAGAAGAACCGTTGATGGCTGCAAAATGTACATTTACGCTTTCAATAATTATTGATTGGTGCTTTCATGTAAATGTTAAGTAAAAGATTCCATCAAAGCCCCTGGTTAACAAGAAAGTTGTTTCTAAGAAAATGCTTTAAAAGAATTGATGACACAACCACTGATTTGATATAGCCATTTAGAAAACAGTCTTAAGAAAATACGTGCCCTGATTGGTTAAAAATCGTTTTTCTATAACTCGATGGAGACACAGAACTGGCACGAGCAAAGAGAATTTACATTTTGATAATTAGAGTTAACAAGTTGTTTTCCTTTTTCTAGTCGCGTTGTTTTCTAAAAGAAATAGAAAACATGTACTCCGTGTCTCTATCGAGTTATAGAAACACGAGTGAAAGGTTGGGAGAACTCGAAAAAGCTGTGGAAACACTCGCCTGTGGCTCGTGTTCCCACAGCATTTCTCGTTCAACCCAAACTTTCACTCGTGTTTCTATAACTCGATAGAAACACGGTACATGTTTTCTATTTTTTAAATACTGGTTGGAAACGAATTCTAGTTTAAAGGTTGCTGAAGAGTGCGCAGATGTAATTATTCTACAATTATACATGCTACTCCTACGTACATTTAAGTCTGTTGAGGTAATTTGTGCATGTTGACATCACGTGAAACCTATTCCAAAAGCACATGGCATGGCTTGAGCAGTGATTTATAACAGGGGGATGATAATGATTATGATGATGACGATGATGTGACGACTCAACAACTCACCTAAACAATCAAATTCACACCCAGTAAAACAACATTTGTAGCCATCGGGACAGTCGCTATCATCTCCTTCAGTACAAAAATCGACCATATCCTCTGGGCACTCTGCACTTTCGAATTTTGGGCATATGCCTGGACCTGGAAAACATTCAGTTTAAATATGAAACAATTTTTCTTGAGAGGGTACATTGTTCTTCATAAGATTAGAAATGTGACTACAGTGTAGACCTTATAATTAATACTTGAACTGTGTGGTTGCTGCTACAATGTACAAATTGATTCTCATAGGGAAGATTCAAGTTTATTAGAGCTCAGCACATCTAATATCATACTAATAACCAAGAGAAAATGAGGGGACAGAGAGGGAGGCTCAGGGCGTTGGCCGGGATATGTTATGTCCACGAAAGTTATTTTTAGACGAGCGGAAGTCTTTGTTCTAGCGAACGTCTGTCTTCCGAGACGTCCGCATGCAGTCTTGCCTCGCTCTCAGGTTCTTAGTGAAAAGAGAAAAAGACGGCGCACGTGGAACGCTGATGAATATTTATTTTCTTTCAAACATCGGACCCAGGTTGGCCTGCATGCGGACGTCTCGGAAGACTTCCGCTCGTCTAAAAATAACTTTCGTAAACATGACATATCCCAAAGGCTGGACCGGGAGCCTCCCTCTCTGTCTTCTCATTTTCTCTTGTAATAACTTAATATCTGCAGTATATTGAAACGTTTGCATGCTAGGCAAATGAGCTACATGGGGCGTGTGACGATCTGCAGCTGCTTTTGCAGCACTATAAAATCTACCTCAATAAGGAGTAAAACTGCGGAATACTCGGCCGTTCTCGTAGCGGCAGATGCAGAGCGCTAGCTACTGAAAAATATTAATTAAGTGGCCTTACGAAGCCCTGCTTCAGTTTGCGAAGACTTTTCTCGTTAATAGATTCAATTTGTGGGTGAATCTTGTATATTCTCCTTGAAAACAATCCAGTACAGTTTATTAATAATCAACTTACCAATAAATGAAGCATTCCTGAACAAGTGGATGTCAAAAGGTCAATTAATTGCATGGCTTAGCAGTAAGAAATGCTCGAACTTGTTTGAAGGTCAAAACAAAAGATTTTTCCTCCTTTTTTCCAGCGCGCTGTGCATTTTCCCCCGATTTTTCCCCTTGCATCCGAAACATAACGAAGTCGAAAAAGGCCGAGACTTACGCCATACGCTTCGCCGACCTTTGAGCGAAAAACAGCAAGCAGTGAGCTGATGTCACCCATCGCATGTCGTCACAAATGGCTTCCGGTATAGAATTTCCTAGCATTTTTCTTAAAAATGTATTGAAGACAATATCTCGAGAAAAATGGGGAAAAAAGGATTTCTTCAACGTGAAAGATGTTGCAGTGCAGTATCTCGCTAGGATATACCATTAAATTAACCAAATTTTATCTTTCTTCCAGCAACCCTTCAGTTCAATAAAATTTCAGGGCTCGAGGCCAACAAGTTACAAAGGAGTATTATCTTAGTCAAGAACTACGTGATAGAATCACTTTTTTCCACATGAAAAGTTGAAAAAACATTTTCCCTGATGCTTCTCGGAAAAAAGACATGACATTTCATCCTACTAGAGATTTTCATTGAGTGTGGTTTGTTTTTCGCGGGGATTTTTGAGAACACAGGCAGTATTATTTGCATGGCTGCACAAAGACCGACTTTCTCAGTCTAAAAAACTTTTCACATACCTTATCTGCTTTGTAATTGACACAGTTTACCGTGGAAAATACATATTATTCTGAGCTAATATAAATTTTACGGTTTATGTGATAAAATAACCAAATCCCATAACCCTCAACGTAACATGAATATAAATACCGATATCAAAATATTAAATCAAGTGAAAAGTTATGCCATGCACGAGCTATCGGATGAAGTCTCCAGCTTTGCTTCTCAGCATTGATCGTATAAATATAGCAAAATATTAGGAAGAATTCAAAGGAAACAGAGATCAAGGTTTATAAATACAAAACCTCGATTATTGCCATTCGCTAATAATTCAGCTTCGTGTCTTCGGACTCCCGCCGCCGCCGCCCATCCCGCCATGCTGCGCTTCAACTGGAAATAAAAAGGCACTCAAGACGAAGAAAATGAGTACAACCGTGAACGCCATCCTTGAAACCGCGTCTGTCAAGACGGAAAATGAAAAGGAAAGGTCTTTTTTCGTTGCTGTCTAGACGAACAAGTAACGTTTGTTTCATCGACTTTGTCACTTCACATCCCTCTGGCACACTGTCGAGTCACATGCAAAGGGATAAATTTCTGAAAGGTCTCCGTTTTCCATACACACTGGCCGTATTTGAAAAACGAACACTCCAGATAATTGAACTGAAAATTCAACTACATTACTTGCAAAAAATCTCGGACGTTTAACTTTCGGACACTTTTTCCCTCATTTCGCACAATTTTCGGACAAAAATTTTGGACACTGCACTGAAATATGTCTAAAGTAAATTTACGACTAAAAAACATGAATTAGACTGAAATAAAATCTGTGAAAATGATAGTTTTACTGTACCTTCAAGTTTTTATAGCCGGATACACCAACGAGAAAATAACACAAACTCAATCAAGCTTATGCATCAAGCAGTGTCTCAACTATAGAGTTCGGTCCAGAAAGGGAACTAAGGGCTTTGAAGCTTAATGTAGCTTAATGATCTGAGACAACATCTTCAAAAGGATCTTCTGGTTCCAGTACTTTAGTGAAAGCCTCCACTATGCCTGCCATCTCAAAACCCTTCCTTACCACATCTGGTTTGTTTCGGAGGTAGTCGTACAAACCAACAAGCCAGCGGGCGTGAATCGGCTTCATTACAGATAACTTAGTGGTGACATCAGAGGAGTGTACATCAACACCTTTGTCGACCTGCTTTGCGATTTCCGTTGCATACCACTCCTGAAACTTTCCTTTCAGAAACTGCTTGGCAGGACCATTTACTGTCAAGTCGAGCGGCTGGAAATAGTTGGTCATAATGATCATATCTGCTCATCAGGAAGGGAAAGCTCTTTGCGTTTCTCCACGACAAAAAACAACCTTCTCCAAGTGCTCAATCACTTTGTCTTCATTGCTCCAATGGTTTGGAGTGAAAGTCAAGTTAAAGTTTTCCGGAAAAGTGATTCCTTGTGGAAGGCATCGCGGGCTCTTACCCTCGTAAATTAGCTGCATCGGAAGAAAAAGACCTGACATTGTTACCGTGAAAGTTCCAGTAATCAGCTCCTTTTTCCCTTTCCCACAAGTGGCACGCTCTTTTCCCCATTTTTATGGAGGGTGTGACTTGCGGAACAGATATAGGACAATGGGGTTTGAAAGAAATTGAGAATTAGATCTGCTGGCACAGTTTTTATGGCTTGTAGGGTGTTTATCTTTCGCTGGTACGACAGTTTCGCTTCCTTCAAGACTCCCGGGGCCACGGGTATCTTCTCAGTGGCAGCCATTCTCATTGTCATCTTCTTGCCTTCTCTCTCCATGCGGTAGAGGACATACCTACCCCAGTCATAACTAAGGCTCAAGTAGCCCCCGTGCTCAATCAATATGGTACGGTCATTGGCCATAACTATTCCTTTGGCAATAGCATTTATCACGGCAGCTGTTACCGGGGCACCTTTTAGTCGCAGGGCTTGTATCGTTTCGATGGTCTTTTTCATAAGGTCTTCAGGTTGTAATGCAGGTCGCCCACGCTTTCTGAAGCTAATTTCGCTAACAGGCCCATCTGTTGTTTATTTGGTTTGAATGAAAGCTTTCTTGAAATCACTGACCGTTTGCTTAGTAAGTCGAGGATATTTTCCTTTCAACAGACGCACTGTCTGATTGACTTCGTGCCTTACAGCATGCTGACCTATTTCTGCTCTTTCCTCGGCTGACCACTTGATGTATTTCCCTCGCTTTGTACCTTTGTTTTCTAGCCCAGTGAATTCTTTTGTTACTTCTTCGGTTTCTCCTGCAGTGAGGTTTACAACGTCCATTCTATCTTCTTCTGTCGGTGCCGATGAAATTGCTTGTAGAGGGGTTTTCGGTGCCTTTTGAAAACAATTTAAAATAAACATCTCTGAAATAAAACTGATCAAGGAAAACTTTCGAACAATACAAAATAAGGTTCGCTCAAACCTACTGACAAAGTCGTGAATGGCGCCAAGACGTGAAAAGCCGGCGGGAAAGTCCCCAGAGCATGTCGCAATAAATACCCCAAGAATGTCATTTCGCAATTTAGGCTGTGAATGTACAACGACAGTAAAACGAGCGAAATTCGAGAATTTCGAATTATTCAACTTTAAAGACAAATGGAAATTGTCTTCAAGCACCTGATCGCTAGCCGAGGTTGGCATGTTTATGGTAAAACTGTCTGGCCAAGCCCAAAGAAAGGTCAAAGATTGTATGGCCAAAGACAACGAGACACAGACGCACTTCTTGTTGATCAGTACGCTGTCGCCTGGATGATGAAGAGAAAAGAACAACTGGTAGCTGATGTTGTAGGCCAAGTTCCACAAGAAATAACTTGTTTTGTGTACTTTTTCCTACATCACGGTGGCAGCATCGATGCAACAGTTGAGGATGAAAGATACAGGCCTTCTCCAATTGCAAAGAGAGGGCTTGAGATAGTCCTCCGAGCTACGTTTAATATTGAAGACAGCAAGCGGTTTCTTCTTCTTCGGCTCAAAGAGCTTATTCAAAAGAACTACGAGCTTCTTGATCTATCACCTCGGTCACCGACAGCTACAGATGAAGAACGACACGCTAGTGACAATGAAGAGGACCTTTCAATTGTGTTGATTGATGATGATGACGGAGATGAATGTGGATTAGCACCACTGGCAAGGGCGTGACCGTACTAAAAGGCTATTCAGGTCGTGATAGTTATCTTCGCGTTCTTTGTAGTCGGTCGTTCAAGGTCATAAAATCAACGGTTTTGTTGTGAATAAAACGAGGACATAAAGACCTTGTTCCTAGATCTCAGATTATAACTTACACCTGCATTGGCCAAATCTGTTACAGCCTCATTCATTATTGCTAAAGAGCACGTGTAATGCCTACCTGCTACCAAGAGAAAATGAGAAGACAGAGAGGGAGGCTCCCGGTCCAGCCTTTGGGATATGTCATGTTTACGAAAGTTATTTTTAGACGAGCGGAAGTCTTCCGAGACGTCCGCATGCAGGCCAACCTGGGTCCGATGTTTGAAAGAAAATAAATATTCATCAGCGTTCCACGTGCGCCGTCTTTTTCTCTTTTCACTAAGAACCTGAGAGCGAGGCAAGACTGCATGCGGACGTCTCGGAAGACAGACGTTCGCTAGAACAAAGACTTCCGCTCGTCTAAAAATAACTTTCGTGGACATAACATATCCCGGCCAACGCCCTGAGCCTCCCTCTCTGTCCCCTCATTTTCTCTTGCTGCTACATAGTAGAACCTGTGCAACTGGCTACTTTAATAGACAGAGTCTAGCTATAAAAGCCTCAGTCAGCCGTCCAAGGTTCACTTGGCAGTTTGTCTTCTAGAGTAAAATCAACTAGCTGTTTGCAACGAACGTCTGGTTTCTCGTTCTATTGCGCCTTGCGTTACGCGTTTAAAAGCCAATTATGCATTTTGATACCAAGGAACACCGTTCAGAGAGTTTGCGTTCACATTTCTATCTGTATTTCTCGAGAGTTTCAATACACGACGCGAAATAAGAATGACACGCCAAGTGACCCACACTACAGTATTCTATCGTTTCTCCTAGCTTCCCTTACCATTCTGGAAACGAAACACTATTTTTTGTTTTTTGAAATAGTTTGTTGTTAAAAGTCTGGTCCACCGCATGGCATATTGCATGTAAGTTCAACCTTTGCAGGGACATAACCGAGAAAAATCCTGGTTCACATCCTATTGATCCTTGTAAAACAACTGTCAAGGTGATGTTTTAGCGTATGGCTCAAATGCTGGTAGTGAATGTGCAGCTATGTCACTAAGTGCTGAATTATATAATTATGACAGGAAATTAATTACTTCCCTGTAATTATCAGTTATAAATGTAGGAAATGAACTATACACTGCCATATCAAGCTTATTGAGACAAACATATTTCATGTTAACAGAATTACCTGCAGAAGTCATAGCGTTCAACACAACGTTTCAGATTCAATACAGCCCAAGTCATACTGGTAATGTACTTGGAAGTTGCACAATAGATTTTGCTTACTTTATGTCTTCGATTACCCTGGGTTCCAGAGGTTATTTTCTCGCTGTGAAAAGAGCGAGTCACGAAGCGGCGAGAAAAACCTCTGGTACAAGCCGTTAAAAACCTCACTTCCATGCAAACCAACTTATTTTGATTGACTTCCAGAGTAAACCGGTTTTATCCACGTGATAAAAATATTTGTGCAATGTTTACCGGTCACTCTACTGGGAAATTCTCACGATGGAGTGAGTAAATCGTTGTCACTGTCACGTAACAAAAAAAATAAAATCGAAACTGTTCAATGAAATAAACCAAAAACTTGGAATGTTGAAGGAGACAAATTCATAAATCACCTCACCAGTACTCAAGTCTATGGGATACATCGTTTCTGAGTTTTTTATCGAAGCGTTTCACTATTATTTGTTAAAATCCAAACGTGAATTGGAGAAATACGAAAATTGCATTCAAGTCCTAGAATTAGAACTGAAAAAATTTAAAGAACTTTACGTCGAATCCCTGAGCAGTTTCAATATGACTCGAGGCATTGAGGTGTAAAGATGTCAGAAGCTCAGTCACACCTTCGTCAAATTCCCAAACAAAATCAGAGTGCTTGTTCGATTACGCCCCCTCTAAGGCCACCCAACAGCAAACATTCATCCAGCGTCAATGAGACGAATTAACCTCAATCTGCCAGCCATGAATTTGTGATTATCGTGTCGCTATCGATCGCCACTGTGCCGTTCATAGTCTTCTTGTATTACACCCAGTGAAAAACCGGTTTGAGCGTCCCCCTCGACTTAACCAATGGCAATCCTTATAAAAAACGGTTTTTCGATCGACCAATGAAATCTCCAGGGTCAAAAGTTGACTCTGGAAGTGGAAAGCGCAACGTGATTGGGGCGGCATGTTCAGAAAGGTTAACAGCCTGTACCAGAGGTTTTTCTCGCCGCTTCGTGACTCGCTCTTTTGTCGCTCTTTTCATGGCGAGAAAATAACCTCTGGAATCCAGGGTAGTCTTCGATAGGTGCTTTCCAAAATTTGGTCACAGAGAATTATAATTCTTTATTTTTTCTCAATGCGTGAGTGGGCAGAATTAAAAAAATCCTGCAATCTGATTGGTTCGGGGAGCGGGCGGAATTTTCTCATCCGGCTTGCTCACGGCAGGCGGAATGCTAGCCTTGAACTTGGGTGATGACCTTAAATTTCCAATTTCTTTTTTAACCGACTACGTTTACATACAGAGGTTATTTTTCATTAGACAAGAGGTTTGGAAATAGAATTCAAATAAAAAATATTTCTCTTTGAAACGTTCAGTTTTTAAGTCCTTTAATACTGCATTCACTATCAAGCGCGGTGCGAGTCAATAATTAAAACAAGTGATTTCATAGAGGGTGGGAGAAAAAGAGGAAAAAAATAAATAAGTTATTTACCAGCAAAGGGTCGGTCCGTATAGCAAAAAACTGTGACATCGGTCTTGAAAAAGCTACCCTCGGCCTGCGGCCTCGGGCAGCAATTTGAAGGCCTCAGCTGGCAAATAACATATACATGACAATTGGGTACATATTACTGTGAGTATTTAAATTACAACAAATGGTATATTTTAAATATTTGATTGTCGTGCTATGGATTCATTTGGCACGGCCATCCTCAAGGAACTTGTGTACTTCTGAAAGTATTTTCAATTGACCTTCTGAGCTAGCTTTCACGTGTAGTGCCACGTGACTTTTCGTGTAAACAAACCTCCAAAGTTCGGACATTTGGGAAGATCGGACATATAACACACAGTGAGATGGCGTGGCGAGCAGATAGGAAATGTTAGTTTCTTTTTGCGTTGGACATGGAAATGATGCAACAAAGACACAAGTCACTTCGATGATTAGCATTTGATGTGTGACGCGGTAGTTTTACACTCTTACTTCCGTCTTCGACAGGATTTACGGTAGTGAGTCAGCTTTTGAACATCTTCGATCCCTAGGCGGACGGAAACGAAATGTATTCCTTACATTTGGTTATTACGAATACCTTCATGTATTTACATTGTCATATATTTGTGCACTTCGAGGTCAGTAATAAATAGAGGATATTACACGGTGGCGAGAAGATATGAATTTTATGTTCGAGTGGCAAGAACAATATCTCACGAGTGAGCGAAGCGAACGAGTGAGATATTGTTCTTGCCACTCGAACATAAAATTCATATCTTCGAGCCAACGTGTAATGTTCTTTTTATTATATGGAGACTAAATATTGATAAATTCCGATTTTATTGTGTTTCAAAGTAGTCAAGTTTTACAAGTACGGCTGGGCTTTATAAAAAAGGCGGGAATCGTGACGTCATTGAACGATACGACACTCACAAAGGTGACATACGGAAAATACGCCACTCGGGTCCCGGATGTAGTGGCGTATGGAATCTACGAGTGGTTTAGTTCCCAGTAAAACACTCTCCTCCATATAATAAAACCAAATAAATGTGATTTGAGTGTGTGTAAATCGAGCCTTCTCTGTCAGTGAGCCTTCAATTCGAAAACGCTGAATCAGTCCATCTAACAACAGTAAGCAGTCCTGTTTGCTACAGTTCCAGGGTCAACATGTCTAAGCAGATGCCTATTAAAGAAGGACTTCTACACAATGAATATCGCAGAACTTAAAAAATATTTGCAGGAGCGTGGAGTTTCAGTGAGTGAGTTTAGAAGTCTTCGCTAATAGAAATCGCCGCTGCAGTTGAAGCAATGACGCTTTAATTTAATCAAGGTAATTGCCTCTAGCGCAAATAATGCTAATCTGGCAATGGATGCTATCAGTAGAAAGACAAAACCGACGATGCAGACAATTTATTTATCCCAATCAAAAGCTCAAGAACTGCACTTCTGCCCCAATCCATTTTCCATGCAATCAAGATCATGAACAATTTCATCTCCTCGGCGCCATTCGGCTTCCACGATATTTCAGTTTAACCATTTAACGTACCACTCCACTGAATGTACTGAATACAAGCAGGGACTCGCCGCTTACAAGTCCTTCGATGATTGTCGCTTATTTACAGACGGTTTAACACGTTGATTCTTTGCAAAGTGAAGTGTGTCCATGTATATGAGAGTGTAGCCAAAGTGAAGCCCTTCATGAAAAGGATTTGTTGACCGAGGAAGGAAAAACACCTTTCCAAAAATAAGTTAAACTCACATACTCATGTACATCAGTGTTCCTTCACCCGAAGGCACTAATCTGCCAGATGAGGAGCGATATCTGAACATTTTTACCACAAAAATGTGCCAATTACCTACTAGTAGTCCTGTTATCTTGTCTTTATTAGAAAAACTTCATTTCACTACAGAACTTGCAGACAGGTCAAGTTGATGAAACCGCTCAATCAAATGAAAGCAAGCTTGTGAGTGGTATTAATGAATTAAGAATAAACCACAAGAGTTTCTAAGACTGATGCAAACATTTCGACGGAAGAAGTTTCGGGAGTTGTTGTCTTTCAGTGATAAAAGACTGATAAAGAAATTAACTAAAGTTCGTTGAGAGCACCACGACAAAGCAATGGCAATGTGAGGACTGGGGGTCATAACCGTTTCAAAGAGCAAGAGAGTCTTCTCAAGAAAAACTGATAGTGCTGAAAATGTCACAAAGTTGGTACAGCCCATTCTCTCTTTTTGAATGTCCCCTAATACACTTTGTTTGCCCCCCATAATTTTTCATAAACTATTGTTTTCAAATGCTCTTGGGAATATGTAATGTCCCCAAGAGCATTTGAAAACAATAGTTTATGCAAAATTTGGGGGGCAAACAAAATGTCTCATAAGGCATTCGAAAATAGAGAATAGCATAAGCACAAACATCCCTACATAATTGTAAAACAAAGAATGGAACCCTAAAATGCCAGAGAATGGGACTATTTCATGAAGTCAGTGCTCCCAATGCATGCAAGCGGGTTGTGAGCCATACCCACCACAAACTGGATTTGATCTCAAAGGGCTTTTTGATTACGAAGTGGCTTTTTTACGAAGGGCTTTTTGATTACGAGCAATAAGATTCTGAAATGCCAGTGTTCTAAAGGTTGTCCAAACACTGCTGTAGAATATATAAGTGTTACTGGAAAAACAGAGATCGGTTTGTGGCAACACAAATGGTCATGGTTTTGCATTGAAAGCAACTTCAAAGTACTAATTCAAGTTCAGCTTGAAATGTTTATAAGTGGGCTAAAACGTTGTCAATTTGTTGTGTGGAAACAAGGAATCTTCTCTAATGTGTGTGCCAAACTAGAGAAGAGTCGTTCCCTTTCTCCTCTTTTATATAATAATAATAATAATAATAATAATAATAATAATAATAATAATAATAATAATAATAATAATAATAATAATAATAATAATAATAATAGAAGTTCAAAATAGTACTTGAAATGAATATTTCATGCTTTCATGCTAACAATGAGTACTGTAAAAATTGTGGGAAGCAACAGATGCATCACCCAATATAATGAGTTTAAACTGTTCATGAATTACGACCGGTAATTTGACAATGTTTTTTCAGAATGGTTCGCCAAAAATCAGTAGATAATTTCTTTTAAGGGAAATCTCCCTAACAGTACTGTAGATATGTGTCATTCCAATTAACAGAAGGTCAATACTGTTCCATGTAATAAAAATAAAACCTCTTCAGTTTTCGTCAACTTCAATGAAGAAACTTTTTCAGTTTGTATTGGCTCAACGCTACATTGATCCCATGGTCAATGGTATGCACGATATATAATTACAGCTCAACAACAAAGGGTAGACTACTTACTATACAACTAGTAGTGTATTTACTGTCCTTTGAACACACAAACGAGTCACTGCGATGAGTCATGCCATTATCCGCGTGTTCCGTTTTCTGCCTCTCGATTGCTATACCTTCGGCCGGAAAATGCAAAAACTTGATCAGATCACCATTCAAGTTTCTTACCTATGACTTTGGGAATCGGGAATCGTTTTTACGTGTAACGGAAGCACGCCTTTTAGTCGAGCTCGAGAGCATTCTGCAACTCGCAATAAACGGTGGAAATGACAACTGTCTCTGATGTAGCTAATAAGTCACTTTTAAAACTACCGCGTCACACATCAAATGCTAATCATCGAAGTGACTTCTGTCTTTGCTGCATCATTTCCATGTCCAACGCAAAAAGAAACTAACATTTCATATCTGCTCGCCACGCCATCTCACTATGTGTTATATGTCCGATCTTCTCGAATGTCCGAACTTTCGAGGTTTGTTTACATGAAAAGTCACGTGACACTACACGTTAAAGCTAGCGCTCAGGCCCGGGTTGCTCGAAGCATGGTTAGCGGTAACGAGCGATAAATACCATGGAAACCTATAGGTTTCGGTACCTCTTAACCAACGGTTGGCGCTTACCAGGCTTCGAGCAACCGGCCCCAGAAGGTCAATTGTCGAGATATATTGCACATCTTCACGTGTCGCGCACGTGACAAAGTGACCTTTACGTGCACCACTGCACGAAAGTTTGGTCATCTTGGAAAGATGTTTTCACATCTCACCTTCGTTTCTCTTTCATGTGTTTCTGCAAAAGATGTTTCGATGAGTCATTTCGTTTCATCTTAAACCGTTCAATCAGCGTTTCCTTTCTCAAACACTGAGCAAGAATACCCTTCGATCAGTAAAAAACAACGTGCTTAGCCACTTCGGAACAAATACACTATTTTTACCTCGTTTCCATGGTCCAGTGGTCACTGTTAACACCTGTAATGAAGATAATCTCAAAAATTGTACTTTACCGGCCACGAATTTAAAAAGGAAAAGGAAAGGAAAGGAACTTTATTTAAGTGTCAAGTCGTTATAGCGCTGGAGCACTTATTCGGGATACTGTAAACTGACAAATGAAGTCAAGCACTTGAGTGGAAAAGTTGTTATGGGGAAGAACGGAAACAATTTTGGCATAAACTTTAACTCTACGTATATTTCCATCTTTTATATTAAAGTCCTCTGACTGTTGTTGTCGTAGTTCGAGCCAGGATGGCCGAATGGTAGAGTGTTTTGGCTCGTCACGCAATTGTTACTTCCAAAGTCTGCGTAAGAGGCTTCAGATAAAGTCAGAACTGTATACGCGTAAATCAGGACACGGACTATAAGAGTTGTTCTCTTGGTCGAGTGCTGTTTGCAGACGGACCCGTGCGACAATGAGGTCAACAAAAAGTTGTATCAATCGCAACAAAATATTTATTTTGCGAATAGATTAGAGACCGCCGTCCAAACATCACAGTGAAATCTGTTCAGAAGATATGTTAATGATTGACACGGCACATGACGTCATGTGCACGGAAGGCGCATAATTGAATATTTCTGAATAAGAACGCTTGTAGATGGGGTCGAGATAGTTTTGTTTTCGCTTTGCGTGATGTTCGATATATATATATATATATATCCCCACTTCCAGTTAGTTTTGTGTGGTCTCGGATCAAAACAAAACTCTGTTGAAATCAGCATCTCCCACTTCTCGATTTTCAAACGGTCAGTGTAAAACGCAGACTGCAGACTGCAGACCATGGATAAAATGCAGACTGGTGGTAAAATAAATATTTATAATAAAAAACGAGTCATAAGCTTAAAATAAAGAGTGTTTGAAAGACAATCCTGTTTTACGTAAATCTGTCAACAACTCACATTATCATGACTGCAGGTCGCTGCACCCTTTGGGTTTAGTCCATGAAAAATCCTCTGTGCTTTGTTTTTGCGCTTCCAGATGCATTGAAATGTTCAGTTATTTCTCACGCCAGTACATCGAGGGATATCGATCGATAATATAAACCAACAATTATTACTCGGAATACCTGAAAGGTACCGAGTAAAAGGTTGTTCACCATTTACCACAAAAATCCGGAAATTTCGGTTGGAATGTAAATGGTAAGCCTATTTTAGTCTTCCCAAACGACAAATTTCCTGAGAAAACGGGATTTCTTGAAAGGTAGTCCAAAATTCCCAAATTAAACGGAAACGTATTGACATTTGCATACTCCAATGATTTTAACTCCCTCCAGACTCTCTCGGTAACCTTGAACGGATTTTGTAAATGGTACACGCCGTTTCCAACTAAATTTCCCATTCGGGAGATTTGCTTACCATTTGAACAAACCTAGCAGCAACTGGTTTCTGCTAGTAAATGGTAAACGACCGTAATCCCGGTTGTCGTTTTTCAGTGCAACGAACTGCACAAAGAATTTCATATATTCCGAGCAATTAGGACACGGGGATTTCATTGGTTAAGCTATGCGTGATAACCCCAAGGGAGGGGTTATAATTAAAAATAACATCTTCCAGATGCAAAACGAACGAACTGTTGAACTGAAGGATAAACATAACGTACACGAAAGTGAGTGAAAGGATCCAACTAAGAAATTTTTACATCTCAGTGATGCTGGCTTAAGCGATTGAAACGTTACATTGTTGCAAAATCCACGTTATTTATGTCTCATGCCTGTCAAAATAAATTGAGTTATTAGGTAATTACTCTCGGTGACTGTGTTCAGTGCAGCAAAATGGACAGTAGCGGGGTGGTGATTTCATTGCCTAAAAGCAACTCACTTAACGAAACTATACTTTTTCCCACAACAACAAGGATTCAAACAGCTTCAATTCTTACAGAGTTCGATGAAAATCCGGATTTATAACATGCGGTAGGGCAAAAAAGCGATTGTGTTGTGTTGGCTTTTATCCTTATAACTTGTTTTTCATTCTTATTATTATCTTAGTCTGCATTGTACCCCCGGTCTGCAGTCTTCATTTTACACTGACCGATTTTCAAACGTAAAGCTGGTGACTCGCGAAGGATTTCATAAATTACTTTCGTGTCTTACCTCTGATAAATACAACCTCCATACAAACGTTTTGCAATTTCAACTAAAACCTTCAGTGAGCTATTGATCGTCGTTTTTTAAAGCCAAAAAATATCCAGTTTAACGGTTGATAATTATGGCGCGAAATATTTTTCCCACCATTCTCATTTCGTACTTCATTTCATGTCGTCAGCATATTGCTATTTCTTTGCTCTGTGTCTTTTTCACAGTGTTTTGTATTCAGTTAGCATTTTATACCTGGTCCGCAGTCCGGGTCCGCAGTCTGCAGTCCGCGGTCCTTGTTTTATACTGACCGATTTAAAACACATAAATCAGTTAAATCCTCAAATATCTGTTGAAATGATTTTGGGAAATATTGCATACAATTCACTGCAGCAAACGTACTTCCGTTTATAAACTACAGACTTCAAATGCCAACCACACAAATAAAAGTGGAATTACCTTTGTCGGAGTTGGTGCAGGAGTAGGTGCAGGTAAAGCCTCTAAATGTGGAAAATACAGAAGAAACGTTGATGACTGCAAAATGTACATTTACGCTTTGAATAATTATTGATTGGTGCGTTCATGTAAATGTGTACTAAAAGATTCCATCAAAGCCCCTGGTTAACAAGAAAGTTGTTTCTAAGAAAATGCTTTAAAAGAATTGATGACACAACCACTGATTTGATATAGCCATTTAGATAACAGTCCTAAGAAAATACGAGCGCTGTTTGGTTAAAAATCGTTTTTCTATAACTCGATGGAGACACAGAACTAGCACGAGCAAAGAGAATTTACATTTTGATAATTAGAGTTAACAAGTTGTTTTCCTTTTTCTAGTCGCGTTGTTTTCTAAAAGAAATAGAAAACGTGTACTCCGTGTCTCTATCGAGTTATAGAAACACGAGTGAAAGGTTGGGAGAACTCGAAAAAGCTGTGGAAACACTCCCTGTGGCTCGTGTTCCCACAGCATTTCTCGTTCTCCCAAACTTTCACTCGTGTTTCTATAACTCGATAGAAACACGGTACATGTTTTCTATTTTTTAAATACTGGTTGGAAACGAATTCTAGTTTAAAGGTTGCTGAAGAGTGCGCAGATGTAATTATTCTACAATTATACATGCTACTCCTACGTACATTTAAGTCTGTTGAGGTAATTTGTGCATGTTGACGTCATGTGAAACCTATTCCAAAAGCACATGGCATGGCTTGAGCAGTGATTTATAACAGAGGGATGATAATGATTATGATGATGACGATGATGTGACGACTCAACAACTCACCTAAACAATCAAATTCACACCCAGTAAAACAACATTTGTAGCCATAGGGACAGTCGCTATCATCTCCTTCAGTACAAAAATTGACCATATCCTCTGGGCACTCTGCACTTTCCCATTCTGGGCATATGCCTGGACCTGGAAAACATTCAGTTTAAATATGAAACAATTTTTCTTGAGAGGGTACATTGTTCTTCATAAGATTAGAAATGTGACTACAGTGTAGACCTGATAATTAATACATGAACTGTGTTGTTGCTGCTACAATGTACAAATTGATTCTCATAGGGAAGATTCAAGTTTATTAGAGCTCAGCACATCTGATATCATACTAATAACTTAATATCTGCAGTATATTGAAACGTTCGCATGCTAGGCAAATGAGCTACATGGGGCGTGTGACGATCTGCAGCTGCTTTTGCAGCACTATAAAATCTACCTCAATAAGGAGTAAAACTGCGGAATACTCGGCCGTTCTCGTAACGGCAGCTGCAGAGCGCTAGCTACTGAAAAATATTAATTAAGTGGCCTTACGAAGCCCTGCTTCAGTTTGCGAAGACTTTTCTCGTTAATAGATTCAATTTGTGGGTGAATCTTGTATATTCTCCTTGAAAACAATCCAGTACAGTTTATTAATAACCAACTTACCAATAAATGAAGCATTCTTGAACGAGTGGATGTCAAAAGGTCAATTAATTGCATGGCTTAGCAGTGAGAAATGCTCGAACTTGTTTGAAGGTCAAAACAAAAGATTTTTCCTCCTTTTTTCCAGCGCGCTGTGCATTTTCCCCCGATTTTTCCCCTTGCATCCGAAACATAACGAAGTCGAAAAAGGCCGAGACTTACGCCATTCGCTTCGCCGACCTTTGAGCGAAAAACAGCAAGCAGTGAGCTGATGTCACCCATCGCATGTCGTCACAAATGGCTTCCGGTATAGAATTTCCTAGCATTTTTCTTAAAAATGTATTGAAGACAATATCTCGAGAAAAATGGGGAAAAAAAGATTTCTTCGACGTGACAGACGTTGCAGTGCAGTATCTCGCTAGGATATACCATTAAATTAACCAAATTTTATCTTTCTTCCAGCAACCCTTCAGTTCAATAAAATTTCAGGGCTCGAGGCCAACAAGTTACAAAGGAGTATTATCTTAGTCAAGAACTACGTGATAGAATCACTTTTTTCCACATGAAAACTTGAAAAAACATTTTCCCTGATGCTTCTCGGAAAAAAGACATGACATTTCATCCTACTAGAGAGTTTAATTGAGTGTGGTTTGTTTTTCGCAGGGATTTTTGAGAACACAGGCAGTATTATTTGCATGGCTGCACAAAGACCGACTTTCTCAGTCTAAAAAACTTTTCACATACCTTATCTGCTTTGTAATTGACACAGTTTACCGTGGAAGATACATATTATTCTGAGCTAATATAAATTTTACGGTTTATGTGATAAAATAACCGAATCCCATAACCCTCAACGTAACATGAATATAATTAACAATTATTCCTCGAGCCCGAATGGGCTCTGAGTCAATAGCCCATGAGGCCGAAGGCCGAATGGGCTATTGTCTCAGAGGCCATGAGGGCGAGAGGAATAATTGTTTTAGTAAAATCCAACTAGTTGGTCAAAAAAATTTCGAAACAAAACATCTTTCGCTAGTTAAAGCTAGACTTTAATTGTTTTGGTTTTCAAAGCCAGCGCTTTTCGCTACTAGTGGGCTATAACAAATAGCCTACTAGTAGCTCAACCAATCAGAACACAGCATTGATAATAGACCACTAGTTGGATTTTACTAAATACCGATATCAAAATATTAAATCAAGTGAAAAGTTATGCCATGCACGAGCTATCGGATGAAGTCTCTAGCTTGGCTTCTCAGCATTGATCGTATAAATATAGCAAAATATTTGGAAGAATTCAAAGGAAACAGAGATCAAGGTTTATGAATACAAAACCTCGATTATTGCCATTCGCTAATAATTCAGCTTACGTGTCTTCGAACTCCCGCCGCCGCCGCCAATCTGGCCATGCTGCGCTTCAATTAGAAATAAAAAGGCAGTCAAGACGAAGAAAATGCGTACAACCGTGAACTCCATCCTTGAAACCGCGTCTGTCAAGACGCAAAATGCTAACAGCTCTATGTGCCAACGTGAAAACCTAAGTTCAGTAAGCTCAGTTCAACCAAGCTTCTTGGAGCGCGATGCTTCATATCAAATTTCCGTTACGTCCACCAATGACTGTAGTCAAGGTCTCATACTTGTTGACATAACATTGAACAGGCGGTGTACAAATGAAAAGGAAAGGTCTTTTTTCGTTGCTGTCTAGACGAACAAGTAACGTTTGTTTCATCGACTTCGTCACTTCACATCCCTCTGGCACACTGTCGAGTCACATGCAAACGGATACATTTCCGAAAGGTCTCCGTTTTCCATACACACTGGCCGTATTTGGAAAACGAAGACTCCAGATAATTGAACTGAAAAGTCGACTACATTACTTGCAAAAAATTCCGGACGTTAAAATTTCGGACGTTTAACTTTCGGACACTTTTTCCCTCATTTCGGACAAAAATTTCGGACACTGCGCTGAAACATGTCTAAAGTAAATTTACGACTAAAAAACATGAATTAGACTGAAATAAAATCTGTGAAAATGATAGTTTTACTGTACCTTCAAGGTTTTACAGCCGGATACACCAACGAGAAAATAACACAAACTCAATCAAGCCTATGCCTCAATAGGGGCGTAGCCAGGGGAGGGTTCCAGGGGTTCCGGAACCCCCCCTCTCCTATTTATAACAGTGATTTTATCCCAGCAAGAGTGTAATGGACTCTCGATTCCTAAAATTCTTCGTTTTGTTCTATGCTTACAATAAGCACAGTGAACGTCATTGTGTTGTCTATCTGCGTTTTACTTGCATTTTCGGAGACATGAGACAGAAATACTGACATTGAAGCAGCGCTGGAGTTTTATGAGAACGACCTTCCTTGTCCTGATGTGGTTGATGTTGAGCTCCTGCGATGGAAGAGAAAGTGGTGCAGCACTGAGGATGCCGACCTCCCCACCAGTGCAGTTCAGACACTCGCAGCATACACCTTACTCCAAAATGGCCCCCATTTTAGTATTCTTTTGTTTGATTACAAGTGGCCCTGTAGGCCTCGTTCAAGGTTAAATATTCTTTTGAATTCTACGTTTGAAAGCGAGGCCAAAAGGGCCAGTTTACAATGAAACAAAAGAATACCAAAATGGCTGCCATTTTGGAATAAGGTGTATGCGATTCTTTCCTAACATCCACACTTTGATCTGCATGTTGTGCACGTTGCCGATAACGTCAGCTGAATGTGAACGCTCATTCAGTACACGAAGAAGGTTAAAAACATACCTGAGGTCGACAATGTCAAGCGAGCGAGAGGCTGGGCTGGCGTTGATGAGCATCAATTACCACCGAGTGATAAATATCGAGGAAGCGATAAACACGTTCGGTCAACGGAAACCAAGGCGTCTTATGTTTACATAGCGTAAACGCCAAAGTCTTGTATTTTTAGACCAACCGTTTTCGTTGGAACCAATTTGGAACCCCCCATCCTAGAAATCCTGGCTACGCCCCTGTCAAGCAGTGTCTCAACTATAGAGTTCGGTCCAGAAAGGGAACTAAGGGCTTTGAAGCTTAATGTGGCTTAACTTTGATCTGAGACAAGATCTTCAAAAAGATCTTCTGGTTCCAGTACTTTAGTGAAAGCCTCCACTATGCCTGCCATCTCAAAACCCTTCCTTACCACATCTGGTTTGTTTCGGAGGTAGTCGTACAAACCAACAAGCCAGCGGGCGTGAATCGGCTTCATTACAGATAACTTAGTGCTGACATCAATGGAGTGTACATCAACACCTTTGTCGACCTGCTTTGCGATTTCCGTTGCATACCACTCCTGAAACTTTCTTTTCAGAAACTTACCCTCGTAAATTAGCTGCATCGGGAGAAAAAGACCTGACATTGTTACCGTGAAAGTTTCAGTAATCTGCTTCTTTTTCCCCTTTCCCACAAGTGGCACACTCTTTTCCCCCTTTTTATGGAGGGTGTGACTTGCGGAACAGACATAGGACAATGGGGTTTGATCGAAATTGAGAATCAGATCTTCTGGCACACTGTGTATGGCTTGTAGGGTTTTGATCTTTCGCTGGAACGACAGTTTCGCTTCCTTCAAGAGTCCCGGGGCCACGGGTATCTTCTCAGTGGTAGCCATTCTCATTGTCATCTTCTTGCCTTCTCTCTCCATGCGGTAGAGGACATTCCGACCCCAGTCATAACTAAGGCTCAAGTAGCCCCCGTGCTCAACCAATATGGTACGGTCATTGGCCATAACTATTCCTTTGGCAATAGCATTTATCACGGCAGCTGTTACCGGGGCACCTTTTAGTCGCAGGGCTTGTATCGTTTCGATGGTCTTTTTCATAAGGTCTTCAGGCAGTAATGCAGGTCGCCCACGCTTTCTGAAGCTAATTTCGCTAACAGGCCCATCTGTTGTTTGTTTGGTTTGAATGAAAGTATAATGTTCACTCACACACAAACGACATGTTAACAACAACAAGGTTTATTGCATAAGCCTAAGTTCTTACAAGCACGTGGAGGCTATGATAATGTATTCTAATTATGCAATTAATCATGACACCTCCCTTTTTTTTTAAACAAGATAAACCTGGAATGAATGATCAACCACTCATTAAGCATGAGTCAATAAAATGAACTTTCCTAGAATGTTTGCATTGTTTACTGTAAGAGAACAGTTCAGTTCATAACATAGTTCTTGTATCTTGCTGGCGATCTCACAATACGGCCACTGGAGGTACACTTTGCTTGTGTTGGCAGAGGGCTGCTTTCATTGGCAGCAGGCAGGGCCGATTCAGCATTACTAACAGGAACCGCGGGTGTGGCAGAGACAGGCGGTATCACCGCTTCATCTAGGGGTGGTCCCGTACTCACGACTGGGGGCTCATTTGTCAGCAACAAATGTCGACGATTGCGACGGTAGGTAGTGCCGTCAGGTGTTGAGACTACATAGGATCTAGGAGCAGCATGCTGGGCAGTAACTGTTGCAGGCTCCCAGGTCTTTCCCATTCGTATACGCACTGTTGCATGTGGCTTGATTTCAGGTAACCGCCTTACACCGTGATCGTAGTACATCTTCTGTTTATCCCTACGCTCCTTGAGCTTGTCATAGGCATTGTGAACCACTTGAGGCCTCAAGAGGGATACAGTAGAAGGCAACTTGGACTTCAACATGCGACTCATCAGCAATTGTGCAGGGGACTCCTTTAGTCCTGAGACTGGAGTGTTCCTGTACTCCAGGAGAGCTATGTACGGGTCATTTTCATCTTCAAATGCTTTCCTAAGCACCTTCTTGATGGTTTGTATCGCTCTTTCACTCATCCCATTTGACTGTGGGTATGTGGGACTCGAGGTGGTGACTTCAAATCCCCAATCCTTTGCAAACTGATGGAATTCCTTGCTTGAAAAGGGCATGTTATCGGCAATAACTTCATCTGGAATTCCATGCCGGGCATACATAGATTTCATACCAGTTATAACAGAACCAGCTGTCTTGTCTCTTAGGAGACAAAGTTCAGGGTACTTAGAATAATAATCAACAACAAGTAAATACGACTTAGAGTTCAGTTCAAATATGTCTGCACCTAGCTTCTGCCATTGCCTCTGAGGGACTTCATGGGGTAATAAGGGCTCCTTTTGATTCTCTCTTTGGTACTTAAGACATACAGAGCACTTGGAGATCATCCTTTCAATTGCAGTAGACATACCGGGCCAATAAACGACAGCTCTAGCCCTTGACTTGCATTTCTCCATACCAAGGTGACTCTCATGTATGCAGTTTAGAACATCCTGTCTTATCTCTAGGGATGATGACCTTCTCACCAATTAAGGAATAACAGACCTTCAGCTTCATGAATTTCAGCTCGCAAATTCCAGTAGTAGGCAACGGAAGCAGGTAATTTGCTTTTGTGGGATGGCCGACCATTCCTTTCAACTTTACTTAACATCTGAAGGATTTCATCTTGAGCTGTTGCTGCTTTCATCTGGGCAAGCTTCTCTTTAGTCATAGGAAGACGTTCCACGAGGCTGTGAACGATTACTCCCATGTCATCACTTAATTCTTGCTACGAGGGTGGTTCATCCAAGTAAGCTCTTGATAGTGTATCTGCAACATACATGTACTTGCCGGGGACATAGGTGATGTTAACTTCGTACTTCTGCAGTCTGAGAAGCAGGCGTTGAAGCCTTGGAGATACTTTGGTCAGCGGCTCCTTGTTAACATACAGTAAAGGCTTATGGTCTGACTCCACATCCACTGGCCGCCCATAAACATAATGGTTAAATCTCTCGCAGCCAAATACGACTGCAAGAAGTTCTTTCTCTATTTGAGCGTAATGCTCCTCCGCTTG
>NC_090883.1:24178302-24195802 GCF_036669925.1 Montipora capricornis | reverse complement strand
TTCATGCTAACAATGAGTACTGTAAAAATTGTGGGAAGCAACAGATGCATCACCCAATATAATGAGTTTAAACTGTTCATGAATTACGACCGGTAATTTGACAATGTTTTTTCAGAATGGTTCGCCAAAAATCAGTAGATAATTTCTTTTAAGGGAAATCTCCCTAACAGTACTGTAGATATGTGTCATTCCAATTAACAGAAGGTCAATACTGTTCCATGTAATAAAAATAAAACCTCTTCAGTTTTCGTCAACTTCAATGAAGAAACTTTTTCAGTTTGTATTGGCTCAACGCTACATTGATCCCATGGTCAATGGTATGCACGATATATAATTACAGCTCAACAACAAAGGGTAGACTACTTACTATACAACTAGTAGTGTATTTACTGTCCGTTGAACACACAAACGAGTCACTGCGATGAGTCATGCCATTATCCGCGTGTTCCGTTTTCTGCCTCTCGATTGCTATACCTTCGGCCGGAAAATGCAAAAACTTGATCAGATCACCATTCAAGTTTCTTACCTATGACTTTGGGAATCGGGAATCGTTTTTACGTGTAACGGAAGCACGCCTTTTAGTCGAGCTCGAGAGCATTCTGCAACTCGCAATAAACGGTGGAAATGACAACTGTCTCTGATGTAGCTAATAAGTCACTTTTAAAACTACCGCGTCACACATCAAATGCTAATCATCGAAGTGACTTGTGTCTTTGCTGCATCATTTCCATGTCCAACGCAAAAAGAAACTAACATTTCATATCTGCTCGCCACGCCATCTCACTATGTGTTATATGTCCGATCTTCTCGAATGTCCGAACTTACGAGGTTTGTTTACATGAAAAGTCACGTGACACTACACGTTAAAGCTAGCGCTCAGGCCCGGGTTGCTCGAAGCATGGTTAGCGGTAACGAGCGATAAATACCATGGAAACCTATAGGTTTCGGTACCTCTTAACCAACGGTTAGCGCTTACCAGGCTTCGAGCAACCGGCCCCAGAAGGTCAATTGTCGAGATATATTGCACATCTTCACGTGTCGCGCACGTGACAAAGTGACCTTTACGTGCACCTCTGCACGAAAGTTTGGTCATCTTGGAAAGATGTTTTCACATCTCACCTTCGTTTCTCTTTCATGTGTTTCTGCAAAAGATGTTTCGATGAGTCATTCCGTTTCATCTTAAACCGTTCAATCAGCGTTTCCTTTCTCAAACACTGAGCAAGAATACCCTTCGATCAGTAAAAAACAACGTGCTTAGCCACTTCGGAACAAATACACTATTTTTACCTCGTTTCCATGGTCCAGTGGTCACTGTTAACACCTGTAATGAAGATAATCTCAAAAATTGTACTTTACCGGCCACGAATTTAAAAAGGAAAAGGAAAGGAAAGGAACTTTATTTAAGTGTCAAGTCGTTATAGCGCTGGAGCACTTATTCGGGATACTGTAAACTGACAAATGAAGTCAAGCACTTGAGTGGAAAAGTTGTTATGGGGAAGAACGGAAACAATTTTGGCATAAACTTTAACTCTACGTATATTTCCATCTTTTATATTAAAGTCCTCTGACTGTTGTTGTCGTAGTTCGAGCCAGGATGGCCGAATGGTAGAGTGTTTTGGCTCGTCACGCAATTGTTACTTCCAAAGTCTGCGTAAGAGGCTTCAGATAAAGTCAGAACTGTATACGCGTAAATCAGGACACGGACAATAACAGTTGTTCTCTTGGTCGAGTGCTGTTTGCAGACGGACCCGTGCGACAGTTGTATCAATCGCAACAAAATATTTATTTTGGGAATAGATTAGAGACCGCCGTCCAAACATCACAGTGAAATCTGTTCAGAAGATATGTTAATGATTGACACGGCACATGACGTCATGTGCACGGAAGGCGCATAATTGAATATTTCTGAATAAGAACGCTTGTAGATGGGGTCGAGATAGTTTTGTTTTCGCTTTGCGTGATGTTCGATATATATATATATATATATCCCCACTTCCAGTTAGTTTTGTGTGGTCTCGGATCAAAACAAAACTCTGTTGAAATCAGCATCTCCCACTTCTCGATTTTCAAACGGTCAGTGTAAAACGCAGACTGCAGACTGCAGACCATGGATAAAATGCAGACTGGTGGTAAAATAAATATTTATAATAAAAAACGAGTCATAAGCTTAAAATAAAGAGTGTTTGAAAGACAATCCTGTTTTACGTAAATCTGTCAACAACTCACATTATCATGACTGCAGGTCGCTGCACCCTTTGGGTTTAGTCCATGAAAAATCCTCTGTGCTTTGTTTTTGCGCTTCCAGATGCATTGAAATGTTCAAAGTTATTTCTCACGCCAGTACATCGAGGGATATCGATCGATAATATAAACCAACAATTATTACTCGGAATACCTGAAAGGTACCGAGTAAAAGGTTGTTCACCATTTACCACAAAAATCCGGAAATTTCGGTTGGAATGTAAATGGTAAGCCTATTTTAGTCTTCCCAAACGACAAATTTCCTGAGAAAACGGGATTTCTTGAAAGGTAGTCCAAAATTCCCAAATTAAACGGAAACGTATTGACATTTGCATACTCCAATGATTTTAACTCCCTCCAGACTCTCTCGGTAACCTTGAACGGATTTTGTAAATGGTACACGCCGTTCCCATATAAATTTCCCATTCGGGAGATTTGCTTACCATTTGAACAAACCTAGCAGCAACTGGTTTCTGCTAGTAAATGGTAAACGACCGTAATCCCGGTTGTCTTTTTTCAGTGCAACGAACTGCAGAAAGAATTTCATGTATTCCGAGCAATTAGGACACGGGGATTTCATTGGTTAAGCTATGCGTGATGACCCCAAGGGAGGGGTTATAATTGAAAATAACATCTTCCAGATGCAAAACGAACGAACTGTTGAACTGAAGGATAAACATAACGTACACGAAAGTGAGTGAAAGGATCCAACTAAGAAATTTTTACATCTCAGTGATACTGGCTTAAGCGATTGAAACGTTACATTGTTGCAAAATCCACGTTATTTATGTCTCATGCCTGTCAAAATAAATTGAGTTATTAGGTAATTACTCTCGGTAACTGTGTTCAGTGCAGCAAAATGGACAGTAGCGGGGTGGTGATTTCCTTGCCTAAAAGCAACTCACTTAACGAAACTATACTTTTTCCTACAACAACAAGGATTCAAACAGCTTCAATTCTTACAGAGTTCGATGAAAATCCGGATTTATAACATGCGGTAGGGCAAAAAAGCGATTGTGTTGTGTTGGCTTTTATCCTTATAACTTGTTTTTCATTCTTATTATTATCTTAGTCTGCATTGTACCCCCGGTCTGCAGTCTTCATTTTACACTGACCGACTTTCAAACGTAAAGCTGGTGACTCGCGAAGGATTTCATAAATTACTTTCGTGTCTTACCTCTGATAAATACAACCTCCATACAAACGTTTTGCAATTTCAACTAAAACCTTCAGTGAGCTATTGATCGTCGTTTTTTTAAAGCCAAAAAATATCCAGTTTAACGCTATGGTTGATAATTATGGCGCGAAATATTTTTCCCACCATTCTCATTTCGTACTTCATTTCATGTCGTCAGCATATTGCTATTTCTTTGCAACGTGTCTTTTTCACAGTGTTTTGTATTCAGTCAGCATTTTATACCTGGTCCGCAGTCCGCAGTCCGCAGTCCGCAGTCCGCAGTCCGCAGTCCGCACTTTTATACTGACCGATTTAAAACACATAAATCAGTTAAATCCTCAAATATCTGTTGAAATGATTTTGGGAAATATTGCATACAATTCACTGCAGCAAACGTACTTCCGTTTATAAACTACAGACTTCAAATGCCAACCACACAAATAAAAGTGGAATTACCTTTGTCGGAGTTGGTGTAGGAGTAGGTCCAGGTAAAACCTCTAAATGTGGAAAATACAGAAGAAACGTTGATGACTGCAAAATGTACATTTACGCTTTGAATAATTATTGATTGGTGCGTTCATGTAAATGTGTACTAAAAGATTCCATCAAAGCCCCTGGTTAACAAGAAAGTTGTTTCTAAGAAAATGCTTTAAAAGAATTGATGACACAACCACTGATTTGATATAGCCATTTAGATAACAGTCCTAAGAAAATACGTGCGCTGTTTGGTTAAAAATCGTTTTTCTATAACTCGATGGATACACAGAACTAGCACGAGCAAAGAGAATTTACATTTTGATAATTAGAGTTAACAAGTTGTTTTCCTTTTTCTAGTCGCGTTGTTTTCTAAAAGAAATAGAAAACGTGTACTCCGTGTCTCTATTGAATTATAGAAACACGAGTGAAAGGTTGGGAGAACTCGAAAAAGCTGTGGAAACACTCGCCTGTGGCTCGTGTTCCCACAGCATTTCTCGTTCTCCCAAACTTTCACTCGTGTTTCTATAACTCGATAGAAACACGGTACATGTTTTCTATTTTTTAAATACTGGTTGGAAACGAATTCTAGTTTAAAGGTTGCTGAAGAGTGCGCAGATGTAATTATTCTACAATTATACATGCTACTCCTACGTACATTTAAGTCTGTTGAGGTAATTTGTGCATGTTGACATCACGTGAAACCTATTCCAAAAGCACATGGCATGGCTTGAGCAGTGATTTATAACAGAGGGATGATAATGATTATGATGATGACGATGATGTGACGACTCAACAACTCACCTAAACAATCAAATTCACACCCAGTAAAACAACATTTGTAGCCATCGGGACAGTCGCTATCATCTCCTTCAGTACAAAAATTGACGACATCCATTGGGCACTCTACACTTTCCCATTCTGGGCATATGCCTGGACCTGGAAAACATTCAGTTTAAATATGAAACAATTTTTCTTGAGAGGGTACATTGTTCTTCATAAGATTAGAAATGTGACTACAGTGTAGACCTGATAATTAATACATGAACTGTGTTGTTGCTGCTACAATGTACAAATTGATTCTCATAGGGAAGATTCAAGTTTATTAGAGCTCAGCACATCTGATATCATACTCATAACTTAATATCTGCAGTATATTGAAACGTTCGCATGCTAGGCAAATGAGCTACATGGGGCGTGTGACGATCTGCAGCTGCTTTTGCAGCACTATAAAATCTACCTCAATAAGGAGTAAAACTGCGGAATACTCGGCCGTTCTCGTAACGGCAGCTGCAGAGCGCTAGCTACTGAAAAATATTAATTAAGTGGCCTTACGAAGCCCTGCTTCAGTTTGCGAAGACTTTTCTCGTTAATAGATTCAATTTGTGGGTGAATCTTGTATATTATCCTTGAAAACAATCCAGTACAGTTTATTAATAACCAACTTACCAATAAATGAAGCATTCTTGAACGAGTGGATGTCAAAAGGTCAATTAATTGCATGGCTTAGCAGTAAGAAATGCTCGAACTTGTTTGAAGGTCAAAACAAAAGATTTTTCCTCCTTTTTTCCAGCGCGCTGTGCATTTTCCCCCGATTTTTCCCCTTGCATCCGAAACATAACGAAGTCGAAAAAGGCCGAGACTTACGCCATTCGCTTCGCCGACCTTTGAGCGAAAAACAGCAAGCAGTGAGCTGATGTCACCCATCGCATGTCGTCACAAATGGCTTCCGGTATAGAATTTCCTAGCATTTTTCTTAAAAATGTATTGAAGACAATATCTCGAGAAAAATGGGGAAAAAAAGATTTCTTCAACGTGAAAGATGTTGCAGTGCAGTATCTCGCTAGGATATACCATTAAATTAACCAAATTTTATCTTTCTTCCAGCAACCCTTCAGTTCAATAAAATTTCAGGGCTCGAGGCCAACAAGTTACAAAGGAGTATTATCTTAGTCAAGAACTACGTGATAGAATCACTTTTTTCCACATGAAAACTTGAAAAAACATTTTCCCTGATGCTTCTCGGAAAAAAGACATGACCTTTCATCCTACTAGAGAGTTTAATTGAGTGTGGTTTGTTTTTCGCAGGGATTTTTGAGAACACAGGCAGTATTATTTGCATGGCTGCACAAAGACCGACTTTCTCAGTCTAAAAAACTTTTCACATCCCGTATCTGCTTTGTAATTGACACAGTTTACCGTGGAAAATACATATTATTCTGAGCTAATATAAATTTTACGGTTTATGTGATAAAATAACCGAATCCCATAACCTTCATCGTAACATGAATATAAATACCGATATCAAAATATTAAATCAAGTGAAAAGTTATGCCATGCACGAGCTATCGGATGAAGTCTCTAGCTTGGCTTCTCAGCATTGATGGTATAAATATAGGAAAATATTTGGAAGAATTCAAAGGAAACAGAGATCAAGGTTTATGAATACAAAACCTCGATTATTGCCATTCGCTAATAATTCAGCTTACGTGTCTTCGAACTCCCGCCGCCGCCGCGAATCTGGCCATGCTGCGCTTCAATTGGAAATAAAAAGGCAGTCAAGACGAAGAAAATGCGTACAACCGTGAACTCCATCCTTGAAACCGCGTCTGTCAAGACGCAAAATGCTAACAGCTCTATGTGCCAACGTGAAAACCTAAGTTCAGTAACCTCAGTTCAACCAAGCTTCTTTGAGCGCGATGCTTCATATCAAATTTCCGTTACGTCCACCAATGACTGTAGTCAAGGTCTCATACTTGTTGACATAACATTGAACAGGCGGTGTACAAATGAAAAGGAAAGGTCTTTTTTCGTTGCTGTCTAGACGAACAAGTAACGTTTGTTTCATCGATTTCGTCACTTCACATCTCTCTGGCACACTGTCGAGTCACATGCAAAGGGATAAATTTCCGAAAGGTCTCCGTTTTCCATACACATTGGCCGTATTTGGAAAACGAAGACTCCAGATAATTGAACTGAAAAGTCGACTACATTACTTGCAAAAAATTCCGGACGTTTAACTTTCGGACACTTTTTCCCTCATTTCGGACAATTTTCGGACAAAAATTTCGGACACTGCGCTGAAACATGTCTAAAGTAAATTTACGACTAAAAAACATGAATTAGACTGAAATAAAATCTATGAAAATGATAGTTTTACTGTACCTTCAAGGTTTTACAGCCGGATACACCAACGAGAAAATAACACAAACTCAATCAAGCCTATGCCTCAATAGGGGCGTAGCCAGGGGAGGGTTCCAGGGGTTCCGGAACCCTCCCTCTCCTATTTATAACAGTGATTTTATCCCAGCAAGAGTGTAATGGACTCTCGATTCCTGAAATTCTTCGTTTTGTTCTATGCTTACAATAAGTACAGTGAACGTCATTGTGTTATCTATCTGCGTTTTACTTGCATTTTCGGAGACATGAGACAGAAATACTGACATTGAAGCAGCGCTGGAGTTTTATGAGAACGACCTTCTTTCTTCTGATTTGGTTCATGTTGAGCTCCTGCGATGGAAGAGAAAGTGGTGCAGCACTGAGGATGCCGACCTCCCCACCAGTGCAGTTCAGACACTCGCAGCATACACCTTACTCCAAAATGGCCCCCATTTTAGTATTCTTTTGTTTGATTACAAGTGGCCCTGTTGGCCTCGTTCAAGGTTAAATTTTCTTTTGAATTCTACGTTTGAAAGCGAGGCGAAAAAAGGCCAGTTTACAATGAAACAAAAGAATACTAAAATGGCTGCCATTTTGGAATAAGGTGTATGCGATCGAGAGTTCTTTCCTAACATCCACACCTTGATCTGCATGTTGTGCACGTTGCCGATAACGTCAGCTGAATGTGAACTCTCATTCAGTACACTAAGAAGGTTAAAAACATACCTGAGGTCGACAATGTCAAGCGAGCGAGAGGCTGGGCTGGCGTTGATGAGCATCAATTACCACCGAGAGATAAATATCGAGGAAGCGATAAACAACGGAAACCAAGGCGTCTTATGTTTACATAGCGTAAACGCCAAAGTCTTGTATTTTTAGACCAACCGTTTTCGTTGGAACCAATTTGGAACCCCCCATCCTAGAAATCCTGGCTACGCCCCTGTCAAGCAGTGTCTCAGCTATAGAGTTCGGTCCAGAAAGGGAACTAAGGGCTTTGAAGCTCAATGTGGCTTAACTTTGATCTGAGACAAGATCTTCAAAAGGATCTTCTGGTTCCAGTACTTTAGTGAAAGCCTCCACTATGCCTGCCATCTCAAAACCCTACCTTACCACATCTGGTTTGTTTCGGAGGTAGTCGTTTAAATCAACAAGCCAGCGGGCGTGAATCGGCTTCATTACAGATAACTTAGTGCTGACATCAATGGAGTGTACATCAACACCTTTGTCGACCTGCTTTGCGATTTCCGTTGCATACCACTCCTGAAACTTTCCTATCAGAAACTTACCCTCGTAAATTGGCTGCATCGGGAGAAAAAGACCTGACATTGTTACCGTGAAAGTTTCAGTAATCTGCTTCTTTTTCCCCTTTCCCACAAGTGGCACACTCTTTTCCCCATTTTTATGGAGGGTGTGACTTGCGGAACAGACATAGGACAATGGGGTTTGATCGAAATTGAGAATCAGATCTTCTGGCACACTTTGTATGGCTTGTAGGGTTTTGATCTTTCGCTGGAACGACAGTTTCGCTTCCTTCAAGAGTCCCGGGGCCACGGGTATCTTCTCAGTGGTAGCCATTCTCATTGTCATCTTCTTGCCTTCTCTCTCCATGCGGTAGAGGACATTCCGACCCCAGTCATAACTAAGGCTCAAGTAGCCCCCGTGCTCAACCAATATGGTACGGTCATTGGCCATAACTATTCCTTTGGCAATAGCATTTATCACGGCAGCTGTTACCGGGGCACCTTTTAGTCGCAGGGCTTGTATCGTTTCGATGGTCTTTTTCATAAGGTCTTCAGGCAGTAATGCAGGTCGCCCACGCTTTCTGAAGCTAATTTCGCTAACAGGCCCATCTGTTGTTTGTTTGGTTTGAATGAAAGTATAATGTTCACTCGCACACAAGCGACATGTTAACAACAACAAGGTTTATTGCATAAGCCTAAGTTCTTACAAGCACGTGGAGGCTATGATAATGTATTCTAATTATGCAATTAATCATGACACCTCCCTTTTTTTTTTTTAACAAGATAAACCTGGAATGAATGATCAACCACTCATTAAGCATGAGTCAATAAAAAAAACTTTCCTAGAATGTTTGCATTGTTTACTGTAAGAGAACAGTTCAGTTCATAACATAGTTCTTGTATCTTGCTGGCAATCTCACAATACGGCCACTGGAGGTACACTTTGCTTGTGTTGGCAGAGGGCTGCTTTCATTGGCAGCAGGCAGGGCCGATTCAGCATTACTAACAGGAACCGCGGGTGTGGCAGAGATAGGCAGTATCATCGCTTCATCTAGGGGTGGTCCCGTACTCACGACTGGGGGCTCATTTGTCAGCAACAAATGTCGACGATTGCGACGGTAGGCAGTGCCGTCAGGTGTTGAGACTACATAGGATCTAGGAGCAGCATGCTGGGAAGTAACAGTTGCAGGCTCCCAGGTCTTTCCCATTCGTATACGCACTGTTGCATGTGGCTTGATTTCAGGTAACCGCCTTACACCGTGATCGTAGTACATCTTCTGTTTATCCCTACGCTCCTTGAGCTTGTCATAGGCATTGTGAACCACTTGAGGCTTCAAGAGGGATACAGTAGAAGGCAACTTGGACTTCAACATGCGACTCATCAGCAATTGTGCAGGGGACTCCTTTAGTCCTGAGACTGGAGTGTTCCTGTACTCCAGGAGAGCTATGTACGGGTCATTTTCATCTTCAAATGCTTTCCTAAGCACCTTCTTGATGGTTTGTATCGCTCTTTCACTCATCCCATTTGGGATGTGGGTATCTGGGACTCGAGGTGGTGACTTCAAATCCCCAATCCTTTGCAAACTGATGGAATTCCTTGCTTGAAAAGGGCATGTTATCGGCAATAACTTCATCTGGAATTCCATGCCGGACATACATAGATTTCATACCAGTTATAACAGAACCAGCTGTCTTGTCTCTCTTAGGAGACAAAGTTCAGGGTACTTAGAATAATAATCAACAACAAGTAAATACGACTTAGAATTCAGTTCAAATATGTCTGCACCTAGCTTCTGCCATTGCCTCTGAGGGACTTCATGGGGTAATAAGGGCTCCTTTTGATTCTCTCTTTGGTACTTAAGACATACAGAGCACTTGGAGATCATCCTTTCAATTGCAGTAGACATACCGGGCCAATAAACGACAGCTCTAGCCCTTGACTTGCATTTCTCCATACCAAGGTGACTCTCATGTATGCAGTTTAGAACATCCTGTCTCATCTCTTGAGGGATGATGAGCTTCTCACCAATTAAGGAATAACAGACCTTCAGCTTCATGAATTTCAGCTCGCAAATTCCAGTAGTAGGCAACGGAAGCAGGTAATTTGCTTTTGTGGAATGGCCCACCATTCCTTTCAACTTTACTTAACATCTGAAGGATTTCATCTTGAGCTGTTGCTGCTTTCATCTGGGCAAGCTCCTCTTTAGTCATAGGAAGACGTTCCACGAGGCTGTGAACGATTACTTCCATGTCATCACTTAATTCTTGCTCCGAGGGTAGTTCATCCAAGTAAGCTCTTGATAGTGTATCTGCAACATACATGTACTTGCCGGGGACATAGGTGATGTTAACTTCGTATTTCTGAAGTCTGAGAAGCAGGCGTTGGAGCCTTGGAGATACTTTGGTCAGCGGCTTCTTGTTAACAGACACTAAAGGCTTATGGTCTGACTCCACATCAACTGGCCGCCCATAAACATAATGGTTAAATCTCTCGCAGCCAAATACGACTGCAAGAAGTTCTTTCTCTATTTGAGCGTAATGCTCGTCCGCTTGGGTGAGGGAACGAGAAGCATAAGCGATCGGGTGTCTATCTGGGAGGACACATGCCCCAAGGCCAGACTTAGAGGCATCCACTTGCAATTTGACCGGCTTGGTGGGGTCATAGAATTTCAGAACAGGCTGACTAGAGAGGATTTGCTTCAGACGCTCCACTGCTTGAGTATGCTCATACGACCAGATCCACATAACATCTTTCTTCAGAAGATTTCGCAACGGCGCAGTAATTTCTGACTGATTAGGAATAAACTGGGAGAAATAATTCACCATCCCTAAGAACCTCAGCAACTCTTCTTTGCTCTGAGGCAAGGGCAACTGTGTGATAGCAAGCACTTTCTCAACATCAGGTTTCAGTCCTGATTCAGAAACAATGTTTCCCATGTACTTGACTTCACTAACTTTGTATTGCAGCTTTGCAGAGTTGAACTTAACATTTGCTTGTCGAGCTCTTTCCAGAAGCTTAAGCATAGTTTCATCATGTTCCTTCTCATCTGTAGCTGCAAAATAGCTGTGGGTATCCTGTGATGCTCTCTCCGAATAGCCTTGTTAAGATCTCTTGGATCCAAGCACAGTCTCAAGGAACCATCACGCTTTACAACAATGACTAAGCTGTTAATCCATGGGGTGGGTCTGTCAACTTTCTGGACAACATCTTTCTCCTCCAACTCTTGAAGTTTCCCTTTGAGTTTCTCAAGTAGGGAATACGGTATTCTTCGAGGCGGGTGAATGACGGGCTGAACTGAGTCATCCAGCTCAATGTGGTACTCGCCTTTCATGCAGCCTAACCCACTGAACACATCAGCAGACTTGTCAACAATTTCTCTTTTTGTGCGAGGGGCCTGGGCAACACTTTCTACTCTTTTCACCAGATTTAATTTTGAACACGCCGAGAGTCCCAAAATTGGTGGTGAATTAACAGCAGCAACGAAAAATGGAAGGCTTTCCTTTAATCCTTGAGCTTCACAAGCCAGGGTGACTTTCCTTTCGGGTTTTACCTTGAAATCTCCATACGAGGAAAGAACAACACTGTTATCCATTAAAGGAGACTTGTGCTGGAGTTCGGAGTAAACACTGAGTGGCAAAACATTCGCTTCGGCGCCAGTATCCAGCTTGAATTTAACAGACGATCCACCAACAGTTACGGTGGAGAACCAAGCTGAATCAGTAGTCACACCGGTGACTGTTCCGATAAAGAATTCTTCGGTTTGGACTTCGCACTGTCGACCAATGACGCCGTCTTGGCTCGGAGTCACAGTGTGTACTCGAGAATTCTTTTTTGGGCACATCTTAGCGTAGGGATGTTTCCCTTTGCAAATGTGACAGTGTCTTCCAAACTCTGAACACGATCGCGGGTAGTGCTTTGTTCCACAATTCTTGCAGTTAAATTGCTGCAGCTGGCGCGATGTTTTGCTAGTAGCGGGCGCTGGCTTGGTTGGTTTGTTTCTTGGTTTTACCGCGTGAACGGGTACCTTCTTCAATGTCTGGAGTTCCTTTAGTTGTTTAGCGCTAGCTTCTGCCGCTCTGCAAAGACTCGCCGCTTTCTCAAGGGTAAGATCAGACGATTCACGAAGCAATCTCTCTTTAAGACGAGTGTCACTTACACCAAATAACAATTCGATCTCGAATCAGGCTGTCTTGCTGGTCGCCAAATTCACATGACTTCGCACGAGTCTTCAATTCGGTGATAAACTGATCGATAGATTCGCCGTCTTGTTGTTTACATTTCCAAAACTTGTATCTTTCGAACACAGTGTTCTTTCTCGGATTGAAATAATCTTCAAACTTTTTCTTTAGGTGAGCAATCTTGTTAGGATCTTCACCAGTAGCGAATCGGAACGTATTGTATATTTCGAGCGCTTCTTCGCCGATTGTGTGCAGCAGAATGGCGCACTGCATCTTTTCATTTTCTTCGATCTTTCCCGACGCCGTCAAGTAAAGGTCAAAGCGTTGGACCCATCTCCTCCAATTCTCGGAAAGATTTCCTTCAAGCACTAGAGCTCCTGGAGGATTGAAAACGTCCATGTTTTATTCTGACACCATATAATGTTCACTCGCACACAAGCGACATGTTAACAACAACAAGGTTAATTGCATAAGCCTAAGTTCTTACAATCACGTGGAGGCTATGATAATGTATTCTAATTATGCAATTAATCATGACAGAAAGCTTTCTTGAAATCATTGACCGTTTGCTTAGTAAGTAAGTCGAGGATATTTTCCTTTCAACAGACGCACTGTCTGATTGACTCCGTGCCTTACAGCATGCTGACCTATTTCTGCTCTTTCCTCGGCTGACCACTTGATGTATTTTCCTCGCTTTGTACCTTTGTTTTCTAGCACAGTGATTTCTTTTGTTACTTCTTCGGTTTCTCTTGCAGTGAGGTTTACAACGTCCATTCTATCTTCTTCTGTCGGTGCCGATGAAATTGCTTGTAGAGGGGTTTTCGGTGCCTTTTGAAAATAATTTAAAATAGACATCTCTGAAATAAAACTGATCAAGGAAAACTTTCGAACAATACGAAATATAAAGGTTTGCTCAAACCTACTGACAAAGTCGTGAATGGCGCCAAGACGTGAAAAGCCGGCGGGAAAGTCCCCAGAGCATGTCGCAATAAATACCCCAAGAATGTCATTTCGCAATTTAGGCTGTGAATGTACAACGACAGTAAAACGAGCGAAATTCGAGAATTTCGAATTATTCAACTTTAAAGACAAATGGAAATTGTCTTCAAGCACCTGATCGCTAGCCGAGGTTGACATGTTCATGGTAAAACTGTCTGGCCAAGCCCAAAGAAAGGTCAAAGATTGTATGGCCAAAGAGAACGAGACGCGGACGCACTTCTTGTTGATCAGTACGCTGTCGCCTGGATGATGAACAGAAAAGAAAAACTTGTAGCTGATGTTGTCGGCCACGTTCCACAAGAAATATCACGTTTTGTGTACTTTTTCCTACATCACGGTGGCAGCATCGATGCAACAGTTGAGGATGAAAGATACAGGCCTTCTCCAATTGCAAAGGGAAGGCTTGAGATAGTCCTCCGAGCTACGTTTAATATTGAAGACAGCAAGCGGTTTCCTCTTCTTCGGCTTATTCAAAAGAACTACGAGCTTCTTGATCTATCACCTCGGTCACCGACAGCTACAGATGAAGAACGACACGCTAGCGACAATGAAGAGGACCTTTCAATTGTGCTGATTGATAATGATGACGGAGATGAATGGGGATTAGCACCACTAGCACGGGCGTGACCGTACTAAAAGGCTATTCAGGTCGTGATAGTTATCTTCGCGTTCTTTGTAGTCGGTCGTTCGAGGTCATAAAATCAACGGTTTTGTCGAGATATATTGCACATCTTTATGTGTCGCGCACGTGACATAGTGACCTTTACGTGCACCACTGCACGAAAGTTTGGTCATCTTGGAAAAATGTTCTCACATCTCACCTTCGTTTCTCTTTCATGTGTTTCTGCAAAAGATGTTTCAATGAGTCATTTCGTTTCATCTTAAACTGTTCAATTAGCGTTTCCTTTCTCAAACACTGAGCAAGAATACCCATTGATCAGTAAAAAACAATGTGCTTAGCCACTTTGGAACAAATACACTATTTTTACCTCGTTTCCATGGTCCAGTGGTCATTGTTAACACCTGTAATGAAGATAATCTGGGTCCGGGTATTCACCACATACACAGTCGAAAATCATGACAATCGCAGTGTAAGGCCGATGTGAGAAGGACAAACTTCTCTCTTTTCTTTTCTTTAGTGCTAAATTAACCATACACCACTGTACCTTTGCAGGCCCGAGTATAGGCTACTTGTAGCCTCTTGTTGTTCTTATTCCGTTTCCGGTTCCGGATTCCGGCTATTCCAGACGCCCAATTTAGGCCACCGCAGCGTTAGTAACTCACTGTTCAGTCAGCTAGCGCTTAAATGCCCACTGTTATCAAATTTTCTCCTCCAAGATAGCCAAGAGATTTCTGAGGAAGCTTAAAGAGTGTCTCACTTTCAAGTCCACAAGCATCTTAAAATTTTGAATGTTGCCCACAACAGGGCAGCTCTTTCTGCATCCTGCATTATAGAATCGCTGAATTACAGCAACAGTACAGTGCTCTTGGATATTCGGGGACATCATTTAACAGAATTTGAATTGCTGCACACCAGTAGGGAGCACCCGGATGCACAGCCACGAATCATAGAATCAGACAGGAACCCATGACCCGGAGCCTACAACTCTACTGTGTTCGTGTAACGGCGTTTTCACAGACTGATTTATTCAGTTTAGATTGAATTTCCCGCGAATGAGACTCCCACAGGAGCCCGATGACCAATTACAAAAAATTAAGATGACGTCATAGGGTCACCGAACCGGAATTGCCTTTGTTTTTTAACCTAATTCGCGGGAAGGGCTAGTCTAAAAATAAACCTACTTGTGAAAACGCCGTTTCACAGACGCTGTATGGAAGTTGCACGCTCCAAATGGGCTCCTGAATCAGATGACTACATCGACATGCTTTACTAAGAGGGTACAGTGTGTCACCCTGAATTTGACTTAAGAGTTTTCAAAATACCACAGTAGTGTCTGGAGAAAAGAAATTCAATAAGACCATTGGGGGGGAGGGGGGGGGAAGAAATCAATCGCACAATACTTCTTAAAAACTACGAACAAAGCAGGCATTACACAAGAGGCAGAGACCACGCCTTCATCATTACAGCAAAGTGACAGGAGTGGAATTGCAGAAGGGGTGGATAGTGAAGTGGAACGGCATCACAATCGCAAAGACGAGGAGAATATATAGGGCAGCGGTCAACATCATTTCGCCAAACCAACCAAGTAATTTCCGGTTTCCAAAGACTGCTTTTGGCAAGCAGAGTCGCTCTTTTCAAAGCGCCTGGTTTAGGGACTATCCATGGTTACATTATGACGAAAAGAGCGATTCCGCATTCTGCTATATTTGCATCAAGCAGAGCGAGAAAGGAAACTTGAAGTCTCCCCCAGAGTTGGATCAAATCTTCATATCAACAGGGTTTTCAAACTGGAAGAAAGCCTTGCGTCGGTTTCAAGAGCATCAAACATCTGAATGTCACAAAGCTTCCGTTGAATATGAAATGGTAATTCCAAGGACTCAGGGCAATATTATTGATATGACAAGTGAGGCCGCAAGAACGAAAAGGGAGAAAATCGACGTTGCTTAGCTAAGATCATAGAGTCCTTGAAATACCTCGCAAGGTAAGGGATAGCTTTTCGAGGGGATGACGATAATGAATCGAATTTTGTCCAGCTATTACAATTACGGGCAAAGGATGACAAGAATCTGTCAGTATGTTTGTCGAGTAAAGGAGGTAAATATACAAGTCACGACATACATACCAAATGAGCTGATTAGTTTTGTGGCAAATCACACAGTTAGGGACTTGGTTTGTGAAATAAGAAATAACTAATGATTTTGCTTTGATTTGTGATGAATAAACGGACATTAACAACAAGGAACAACTGACATTTTGTCTTAGGTGGATTGACGACAATCTGAAAGCACACGAAGATTTCATCGGATTTTACCAGATCCCCAAGGTAGAAGCTAACACAATCACGTGAGCAATTAAAGACGCGTTAATAAGATTACCACTTTCTTTAACTGAATGCAGAGGCCAGTGCTACGATGGCGCTAGTAACATGCTTGGAAAAAAGCCAGGGGTCGCTAAACAGATTTCAGAACTTCAGCCAAAAGCTTTCGTGACACATTGCCACGGACATTCATTGAGTTTGATCGTAAAGGATACAGTGAAAGATAAAGAATACAGTGAAAGATTGTCAGCTACTATCCCACACCATGGGAGGCGCGGTGGCCTCATGGTAAGTGTGATCGACTCCGGATCGAGTGGTCCGGGTTCGGATCCTGGCCGGGGACATTGTGTGGTGTTCTTGGGCAAGACATTTTACTCTCACGGTGTCTCTCTCCACCCAGGTGTATAAATGGGTATCGGCGAATCTAATGCTGGGGGTAACCCTGCGATGGACTGGCATCCTATCCAGGGGGAGGAAGGTGGGGATAGAAATACTCCTAGTCGCTTCATGCTACAGAAACCGGAGATAAGCGCCGGCCTGATGGGCCTCCTAGGCTCGTAGCAGACTTTATATCCCACACCATGGATACTGCAAAGAAGCTGGTGATATAAAGGAGAACATAGCGGAAGAACGCCGTAGCGAAGAAAGGGTTGCCGGTATATTGAGATACTGTCGAGACTTTACAAAGCATAAGAAGCGAAACATCATTTCATTCTTTCACTCTTCTCCCCTTATCAAGGCGAAGCAACATCCTGTCATTTCCGAGCCAGCAGTTCCAAGGAAACGACGCGCACCTTCACGCTTCGAAGTGGGCAATGCAGAACACACATCATACCCAAACACAGCTCGTAACCACTACCGAAAGCTCTATTTTGAAGCGGTAGATCACTTAATATCATCTGTAAAGGAACGTTTCAATCAGCCTGCCTTTAGAGTATATGCAAATCTGGAGACACTGCTTCTCAAAGTAGCCAATAGAGAAGATACTTCCAAAGAGGTAGACGATTTGGCATCGAAGTTCAGCGGCGATGTCAATAATATCACAGTCCTTTTTGCTCAATTAAGTACGTTTTAAGTGCTCATGCAGAGAG
>NC_090883.1:24080802-24173302 GCF_036669925.1 Montipora capricornis | reverse complement strand
CCTGGGCCAAAATAACAACCGAAACCTTTCCTGACAGCAAAAGTTGTCAATGGATATTTAACATCCAAAATCTTCGCCCATCCAGTCACACTGAAGCTTGAAATACCAAAATTCAAGATGGCGGAGTTTGAAACTGTAATCAGACCTGAGGCATTAAAGAAGCGACCTCGTGAGAACTTGGACAGGTTAGGCACCACGCCACTAGCCGAGCCGTGGTTCTCGAGTCCCGAATCATCGGCGACCTCGTTTCCAGTTTGCTCGTCCATACGCCAGTGCCCAATCAAACGAGGTACCCTGTTGTTATAGCAACCGTTGAGGGGGTTACATTGTGGGTAATACGGCTTCCACTGCTTCCTAGCGCAGACTTCTAAAATGCTGTCATTAATGAAGCGAACCATGCCAGTTCTCATGGTGGTGCAAGGCTTCTCTTCAAAGGTGAGGAGGTCCAAACCCTGGATATGACATTAAATAAATGCTTTATTTACTCGAGAAACAGAAACAATTATAGTGCCTACCCTTACAAGTACAATACACATCATGATCAATACATGATAACGTAAGCCAAAAGTATATTATCGTTAAAAATATATTTTCCGCTGGTATTCCAAGTAATTAGTTGCGGTGTTTTCATTTCACACCTGCCGCACCCACTATTGTGCATTCTGTTTTTCATGTTTGCCAGGGATTGGCCAGTTATTAGTATTTATGCCCTCCGCTGTCTCTTGAGTACCATTCACGCTTGCGGTTCCATACAGTTTATTCATCTTTCTGCTTTAAGCCCATCTATTCGTGTGATGCCCAACGACCAGATACAGAGCGAAGGTTCGTCCGTTTCGGCTGAAGTATTCCAAACGTCTTCGGGTGACAGTGGAGGCAACTCAGCAGCCGTTGATCAAGTCTTTTCCATGTTCAAAGATTTTCTTGAGAAAAAAAAAAAAATTAGAAGACAAAGGAAAGCAAATCGAGCATAGAAGTAAGTTAGATAAAGAAGTTGTGCAGCTAAATTTCAAAGGAAACCAGAAACAATTTGAGCTTAATGCCGAGCTGGATACCATTTTGGAAAGTATTGAAACCGAGAGTGAAAGCATCGAGCCAAAGTTGTCGCAAATCAAGAAGCTTTCCCAAGAAGGCAGGCAACGTATTCGAAAGCGGCAGAAGCTGATAAAAATCGCTGATAAAAGCATGGACGGCTGGCAGGTCGTAGCCGAGTACGAGTCAGACGAACTTGCATCCGGCTCCGAAGATGAAAAACGTCTTAAGAAGGCAAGGGAAGCTGCGAGTCGCAAGAGACGCCAAAAAGAACAACTCTCCAGTGATCGTGGAAAGAAACCAAGAATTGCTTTGGGCACTGATAATCAACTCTTTCGTGGTATAAGATAAAGAGTCTCCTCTATACTTTGTATGTTCATGGGTGTTTTGGATACGCTTGCGCATCCTACCATATTTCTCGTGGTATTTGTTTGTATTACGGGAATTTAAGGGTAAAATGTTTTACGTTCGTTTGAGCGAAGCGAATTAGAACGTAAATATATTTTCCGCTGGTATTCCAAGTAATTAGTTGCGGTGTTTTCATTTCACACCTGCCGCACCCACTATTGTGCATTCTGTTTTTCATGTTTGCCAGGGATTGGCCAGTTATTAGTATTTATGCCCTCCGCTGTCTCTTGAGTACCATTCACGCTTGCGGTTCCATACAGTTTATTCATCTTTCTGCTTCCACCCCCCCCCCCTCCCCCCCCCCCCGCCTCCCGTTTACTACCGGTTTCGTCATTGCCTTTATCTTTCAGGCCGTAGAGACGCTTTTGGCGACTTCTTCCGCTGTTTCATATGCGGTAAATTTGGACACTGGGCTAAGGACTGCCAATCCTTGTTCTGGCCGGGAAGTTACCAGCCCCTTAGCTACAATTCTTTCCCTGGAATCTCCTACAACAAGCCAACCTCAGGCCAATCAGCTCAACAAAAGCAATGATGATGCCTTGGCGCAAGTACATCAGTTTACACAGGATTACGAACTTGAAAGCTGACATTCATTACGTGTTAAGGGTAATCTGAAGAATAATTTAGTTTTCTGCAGATCTATAGGTGCTCCGGATTTCATTTTGTCTATTATTGAAAATGGCTACAGACTGCCATTCATTAGTTTTCCGTTGGCCGTAAAACTGAAAAATAATAAGTCGGCTTGTATTTATGCTGTTTTTGTGGATCAAGCTGTTCTTGAGCTCCTTAATTCAGACCGGGTGCGTTTGGTTAATGAGCAGCCTTTTGTTGTAAATCCTTTGTCAGTTTCTGAACAACCATGCGGTAAGAAGAGCTTATTCTCGATTTGCGTCATGTCAACAAGTCATTAATTAAGCAAAGTGTTAAGTAAGAGGACTGGAAAATTGCTATGTCTTATTTTGTGAAGGATGGGTTCATGTTTTCCTTCGATTTAAAAAGTGGTTACCATCATGTAGACATTGCACAAGAGCACCAAACTTTTCTGGGGTTTTCATGGCGTGCGCCCGATTCCATTAAGGAAATATTTTATGTTTTTTCTGTGCTCCCGTTCGGTCTGTCCTCTGCCCCTTGGGTTTTTACTAAGGTTTTGAAGTTATTGGAGAGTACAGGGTCTTTGTAAAGCCATCTTCTTGGATGATGGTTGGGCGATTGTTCAGGATAGAGAAAGTTGTCTCATTAAGGCCCGGGCTGTAAGGGCGGATTTGTGCAACGCAGGTTTTGTTGTCAATGAAGATAAATCGGTATGGGAACCCACCCAAGTATTGGACTGGCTGGGTATTACCTGGAATGCTGCATTAGGTACTTTTAAATTGTGGAAAGGAGAATTGTTAAGATCATTAACTCAATTGATCATAGTATTGAAGCCGATTTCAAAGTTACCGCGAGAGAGTTGTCTTCCTTCACAGGTCAAGTTATCTCTACCTGTCCTGTAGTTGGTAACATTGGCAGGATAATGACCAGACATTGTGTCTTGTCCACCGCGTGCAGGAATAATTGGGATTCTATATCCCTTCTTGACGATTACTGCAAGGAAGAACTGTATTTCTGGAAGGAAAGTATGGTTAATATCAACACTAGGTATTGCTTTGTGAGTAAGGTACCAAGTTATTTTGTGTATTCTGACGTCAGTTCCACCGGAGGTGGAGCAATTACTGATTTTAACAATGATTTTGTGTGCCACAAAACGTGGTCGGAGAACGAGAGAGGTCAAAGTTCAATGTGGAGAGAACTGTCTGTTATTGAGTTTCTTTGCAATCATTTGCCTCAGTGTTGGATCACATGTTAAGTGGTTTACGGATAGCCAAGTAGCTGCTCAGATTGTTGAAGTGGGCAGCATGAAATTAGGTTTGCACAAATGGCCAGAGGGATTTTTGATATTTGTATCCGATCGGGAATTCATTTAGATGTACAGTGGATCCCTCGCACTTCGAATCAACAAGCTGTTTATATAAGTCGTTTAATTGATACTGATGATTGGCAAATTACTGAAGAATTTTTTCTTTTTCTCGATGGCTTGTGGGGTCCGCATAGTGTAGATTGCTTTGCAAATTATTATAACCGCAAGATCCCCAGGTATTTCTCGAGGTTTTGGAATCCCAATTCCTCGGGTGTTGATTTTTCTTTCAGTCTCTTGGAGGGGAAAATTGCTTAGTAGTCCATCCAGTTGGTATCATCCCACGCGTATTACATTATCTTAAATCTCAGAAGGCCGTTAGACTAAAATTTACTGATTAATTTATTGGACGGTGTGTCTACTAGCCTATGTTTTTTCAGTTGTTGGCGCTGGCCAAGGCAGTATGCCGTTTATTTGTAAGGCACTGGCCTAATGTTTGGTCTGTCATTTCATATGGTGCTGTCCTAATAGGAGTATAGTTGATTTATGTGGCACTGGCCTAATCAATGGTTGTTGATCTACGCGGCACTGGCCCATACGATCATTTAACGTCTTACGTGGCACTGGCCTCATCAATGGTTGTTGATCTACGCGGCACTGGCCCATACGATCATTTAACGTCTTACGTGGCACTGGCCTCATCAATGACTGATTTTTGTACGGTTATTAAAGGATGTTCTGTCTTTCTTTTGTTCTTCTAGTATGTATGTTTTGTTCTTGTCTTTACAGATTATGCTATCAAGTAATTCTTGGAAAGGCTTTCAACAGTTTCTTCAATCAACGTTTATGAAGTGCTAAATGTTATGTTGAAGTCCAGGTCGGATTCGACCAGTAAAGCTTACGTTCGTGTTATCAGAAAGTTCTTGGACTGGTCTAAAAGTAGACAGTTCAACATGCAGTTACCTTTTCCTCTTAGTGTTGTTTCTCTATATTTGTTTGAAGTTCAGCAGTCTTCCGCTTCTAGCTCCTCAGTAATTTTAGCCCATGCGGCCCTTAAATGGTTACATTCTTTTGTCCCTAGTTTGGATCGTAGTCCTTTAGATAGCGAATTTTGCAGAAATGTCGTCGAATCCGCTAAACGCCAGAAGTCATAGCCAGTTATGAAAAAGAAGCCTATTTCCACAGAAATTATAAGGCGTATTTTAGATATTCATAACAGGAAAGATGCTAATTTAAAGAATCTCCGTATTGCTGCGTTGTGCTCTTTAGCCTTCGCAGGGTTTTTTCGTTATGACGAATTATGCAATATCGTTCCGGAGCATATCGAATTTCACAGCGATTATATAAGAATTTTTGTGCCTCGTAGTAAAACAGATGTTTATAGGGAAGGGAATTTCGTCTATATTAGTGCATCTGGATCTAAGTACTGTCCTGTTGGTGTTTTACAGCGTTATTTAGATTTATCTGGTATTGACTTAAACAGTCCTCTCCCTTTATTTAGACCAATTGTTTTTCACCGTAGTACTTCTAGCTATACCCTGAGGAGCGGAAAGATTTCTTATACTACCTGTAGAGATATCTTAAGGGATACCTTAAGTCAGCTGGGCTATACAACCCTAATGTTTATGGTCTTCATAGTTAAAGATCCGGTGGCATTACAGCTGCCGTACGCTATAGTAGGAATTCGATTCCAGAAAGACTACTTAAAATTCCTGGTAGGTGGAAATCTGATTCTGCCAAGAATATGTATGTTGAAGAAAGCCTTGAAAACAGGTTGCATGTAACTAAGTATTTAGGTTTGTAACGTATTATGGAGCGTAGATTAGTTTCTGCATACAGTAGTATCTAAAGAGTTGTAGAAAAAAAAAAAAAAAAAAAAGTGCAGTAACAATTTCTTTTGTAATTTCTATCTTATAATAAACTGTTTTGGATACGCTTGCGCATCCTACCATATTTCTCGTGGTATTTGTTTGTATTACGGGAATTTAAGGGTAAAATGTTTTACGTTCGTTTGAGCGAAGCGAATTAGAACGTAATAAATAAATTTATTTATTTTTCTAATGCTTGAGCGGGCGGAATTCAGCGAATCTTACAATCTGATTGGCTGAGAGAGGACGGAGAGGAGAGGACGGAATTTTTCTATCTTGCCCTTTTGAAAATGTATGTTGACTAGCATACGAAACGTCAAGTTCTAAATAAAAAATGCGTTGGAATACAATGTTTATCACCGCTGTTTGTGTTATGTTCTTTATCAAGCTACGATGGCCTAAGAACAAGCCTGTTTATACGAAACGAAGTCTTGCTAAATGTAAAACTTCAATTGGACTTGCTTGATTCCTTGCTCGATTTTCGCGAATTTTTGGAATATTTGCGATCCTTCCCTTTCAGTTTCGCTTACCACATTTTTAAGCGGAGCCTCCTCGCATAGCTCCCCATATGGTGTACAAAGAACCCCTTCACACCCCACCGATGAGAAATAACTCGATCAACTGATTTAGTCTAAACGTTGATTCTCAGATACCAAAGAAGACGCATGTTGCAATTGTCGTGTTAGGTCTATACATGAATTCCATTCTACTGAGTCTTCACCGCTTTGAGGGAAAATACCTTGCATTAGAAGGAGCGTTTATTCTTACCTCGCAATGGTAATATCCAGTATGTCCCTGAAGCGGTGTATTGGGAGAGACCTTTGAACTTGCACACTTCAATTCTCCAAAGAGAACGGGAAAAGCGAGTATTACCACAAGAATCTTCATTACGATTATCAGGTTAACTGCACAGTTAGTCGATATAGAGGATAACCGAACAAGTCTAAAGCAGTTCTTCTCTGATCTGAGCGTTTCAGTGGCTGTTTAAGCTGATTTATTGACAAAAACTACGTGCTGGCCGCATGTCTTATGCGATCTGTTGCAGCAGGTTTCATTCGTTTTAAGCCGATAATTACGTAGACAATAGTAAAGCTCTTTCATTTGAGAAACCACGTCAGTTTAAAAGAATGAACTGTAAAGACGATACCTGAATGTTAACAACAGGATTTGACGAAGCATTGGCACCTCCGAAAAATGACGTTTGTGCGAAAGTGCCATATTATTTCGCAAGAAATCCATATTTCATAGTGAACACCGAGCTTTTTACATGACTTTGAAAGCTTGTTTATAAGGTCACAAAAGGCCAGAAAAAGACATTCGACACAAGTGGTCTTTTCCCTTGGAAGGTTGGGGGGGGGGGGGTGGGGGGAGGGGGAATCCCTTATATGGCCTACCCGGGGGCGTGCCGCTGGATAGGGTATGGTTCTTAACCCCTCTGTTTATTTTGCAGTTCATCAGTCAACATTAAATCATCTCCAGGACTAGATATTAGCCCTATTGTTTTTTAAAATGGAGGGCGTCGTCCTACTAGGGTAGGTATGTTAGGTTATTTTTGTCCTAAACAAAAACAAACTCGTACCCAGACCTCTGCCTCTGCCACTTTCTGGAAAAACCTTAAATAACAATGACCAAAACCAGGTTTTCTGAGCCCGCGGGACTGAGCACCCCAAGCAAACCAGTGTTTTAACGAAAACCGTTGGTCAGCAACCTGGTTCTGGTCATGACCAAGCACGACGTTTTTATCGACAGGGTCAGGGCCGGTTTCAAACCCCCAGCGGCACCCCTATACCCAAACAAGGGACAAGTACCCCTTGCGACTTCTCTCTTGACCAATTCGAGGGTCATAGGTAACTGTTATATTTCAGATGTGGTCCATGCATGCTTTACAATAATCGCAGACTCAAAAGGCAGTCCCACTAACTAGTCTCCTTCGTAGCAGCACCAACCGTACGTGATCTTGTGTTTTTAGTATAAACTAAATTCGATTTTGACACGACACTACGCTTTACAGTGACGGCTATTCGCGAGCATCCGAGAAGAGACAGAACTTCTCACATTTTCCAACATTTGCAAAACTCTGAGGAATGTCGAAGACTCTGTTCTGAGAGCTTCTTCTCCATTTTAGATATGGCACCTAATCTTTTCCAGTTGTTGCTCAAAGGAGCTGCTCATATCCGCTGGGAAAACCCAGTCTAAATAGGAACCTAAAACATGCGGAGATAACTCTATCTTATTAGCTACATTGATGTTTTAGTGTAGTTTTCTGTAGGTTTTGGTGTTGTTGTTGTAGTTTCCTGCCATTTAGCACTTTAGTCATTCTCGTCACCAGAGCCTTGGATCGACACGAGGCTCTGGGAAACTCTGTCTAGGAGAACATGCGCCGTACGGTGCCTGCGCACTCCTCGTGCTAACATGAATGCAACAATTAGAGATGCTTTTGATTGTTCGTCACGAAACCAACGAGAAGACAGTTTGTTTCAGGGTTCCCCAGAGCTCTTCTCTCCCTCAGTCAAGAGAAGAGCTCTGGGGTCGAGATTGCACTTTAGTTAGTTTTTTCTTTTGGTACACTCTTTGCGCGCACATTATTGGCTTGTTTGAACTTAGTATTGTTGTAACGTTTTTTCGGTAATATAAAATTCTAACGGCAACGTATTAACGTAACTTCAAATTGTAAATTCGCACTGTAACGAACACCTGCAACTGAAGATGATTGATGATTGATCGAAACAAGCCCTGCAAACTGAAACTTGTTGTCCATTTTTTACGAGTACTAGTTTGTCTTCTTTATCGAGGAACCGTGCCCTGCACGTTAGCGAAACGACTTGTATTCTAAAATACAGTCTTCCCGAGTTTGGAGTTTCTGTAGTTTTCCAGAAAGAACGATGCCGCAGTTATCTCAAACAACACTACAATAGTCAAAATGTGATTGAACTATAGACTGTTGTTTACATTCATGAATACATTTAAAGGAATAAGATCTCATATTCTTCTAACTGGGGCCAAAACGGAAGCAATCTTTTGGAAATCTAGATAAATTCTTCTAGGTATCAGCCATAACTCCACCAGCCCCCTTATGGGAGATATGTGGCGTCTGCAATATCCCCACTACCCTTGACGAGAGAACCACGGTATCGGCCACAAGCCTACCACCTCCTTATGGGAGATCTGTGGCGTCTGCGATAGCCCCGCTAAACTTGACTGGAGAACCATGGTATCAACTTATCTCCCCCCCGCCTTTCACATGGCTAAGAAAGTTATGGCATATGCTATTCCCCCCCCCCCCCCCCTACTCCCTAGACCACAAGACAAGTCTAATAGTTGTCACCTTTAAAGTTACCTATATTTTACAAATATCTGTGTATCTGTAAAATTGTCGGCAATTCTTCAATATACAAGCCTGGAGACCCATGGTCTCTCACCTATCCCCCCACCCAGCCTGGGAGACCCATGGTCCCTTCCCTACCCTCCCCCCTAAAAAGTGGGTCCCTAGCATGTAAAGTAGTCTTGACCATATAAACTCTTGTTCTTAGGCCATGGTAGCTTGATTAAGAAAATAACACAAACAGCGGTGATAAACAATGTATTCCAACGCATTTTTATAAAACTTGACGTTTCGTATGCTATGTGTGTTGACTAGCATACAGACCCATACAACATGTGTGTTGACTAGCTATGTGTGTTGACTAGCATACTAAATGTGTGTTGACTAGCATACGAAACGTCAAGTTTTATAAAAATGCGTTGGAATACAATGTTTATCACCGCTGTTTGTGTTATTTTCTTAGTCTTGACCACTTCCCTAACCGCTGTTTGCGTTTTATTCTTATTGAAACTTTAATGGCCCAGGTCAAATAATTTTTAAAGAGAAGTAAATTGAACCGCGTGGCAATCGCCAGAGTTTGAGCGTGATTGATGCCGGAGAAGTGTGATTTTATCAGCGAGATGTGAGGTACGCTAAAACTTACTTTCCACTCTTTCCTTTATTTATGTACGAGTGACAACCCGGGAAGCTGAGAAGTCGCTTAAATCGCGTTAAATCAGGCAACAGCCCATACTAATCCATATAATTTTTACCCTCCGAGCCTGGGTCACCTATGGGATTGCCAAGGTGCGATGTTAGAGGAACCTGGGGATGAATAAGTTACCCGTTGTTGCGAGGCAACAAGGCAACAAGCAAAAACTGTATCACGTGACGATGGTTATTGCTTAGCAACAAGCAATCAACATCCGTGCCATTTTTATACGAAGGGTCGCCATCTTTCTTGGGACAAATCTATAGAGCGGTGTTAGTTCGAGTTTTTCAAAGCGTAAACCATGGCGACAGAAGTGAGCCGTGGAGGACAAGGAGCCGACCACATTGAAAGCATATATAATTTGATTCCAAAGATTCAAGAAAGGCCTCCAAAGTTCGCGATGTAAGCTTAACTTTTGTTGCAACCAAATCGAAAATGATTCTTGTGTCTTTTGGTGACTGCATGATTTTAAGAACTTACTAACCTTCCATCATTTATGTCATGAAACGTTACTTTCACAGGTATCGTTCAAATTTTACTTCAGGAGTAAAGCAAGAGAATAAATCAAACAAGCAAGGCTCAAAAACCATGGTAAGACCTACATATATACAAGCTTTATAATATTGAGCCCAAATTATGTATGCTCCTCCGATAATCTGGAATTTCTAGACACGATCCCACTTGAGCTTTTGTCATGTTTTCCTGCCTTCATAACTATGGATATTTTCTCTATTTTACCAGGGACCACCGAAAGTGGCCGCCAATGAGCCTAAGAACTTCCTGACGAAACATTCCAAGGAATTCAAACTTCCAGAAAGTAAGACGACATATTTAATAAATACCCACCTCTCAATTCTTCCTTTTATTAAATAAAGAAATAAAGCATATATCATTACATAGAATTTTATTGCATTACTTTAGGTCAAATGTTCTTATTTCTCTTCGTTTGTTATGTCAATTCATGAGTTCATTAATTTTCGGGGATGGGCGTTCATAAAGACACTGGTTGCTATGGGCGCTATTTTGTCGAAACGTCCAGTGGGTCTGACCAAAGATTTTCTGAATTATGGGGCGTTGTGTCATACGATTGTGGTACTGGCTTCCTTGGTGAGGTAGCATAAGAAGAAAGATATGCAGATGACCTACTATAACAAATAAATTATTATTACTTTACAGTACTAGTGACAGTATTGTCTGTTCTAAGACAGCATTCTGCTCAAATGCTGGGTCAGAGTTCCTGTTGTAGGACCTTAGGTTTGGTGAGAGCCCCATTGACCAACCATGTACACTTCATTAGATCCTTGCCTCACCAATTAATCCCTTGTAAACAGTCAATGTGCTTATATGAGAGAATGAACTTTGCTTGTTGCATTGATCTTGGTGCTAATGAAATTTTTTCCCCAGCCCAGCTAGTGAAATGGGTTGTGAATTTTTTTGGTTCAGTTTTTGTTGTCTGCGTTAACCCTTACACCTGTGAGTAGGCTCCCATTAACAAACATTCCATCCCGATTTGATCAGGAGTCTCCCGATTTTTATCTTAAAAATTATTCTTTGGATTTATCATGAAATTCTGAGAACAAAGAAAAAAATTGCTAATGTTAAGGTCTTTTTTTGCGATCGAGTGTAAAAAATTATGTATTACACTTTCTTGTCCTATAATGCCTTGCCCAGTCTTTCCATTGAACACCTCGTGTTGTGCAGACTCATAAGGCCAGCAGTCTTATTCCATTTAGCAGCTCCAAAAGTAGCTGACAAGCATTGGTAAGAATAAAGACCTTAAAGAATACCACAAAAATGATGTCAAAATACAGGAAATGCCACTTGAGAGAAGTTCAATTTGCAAAATTTCCTGAGGGAGAAGGGTAGAGATAGCCATAAGATTATTGTAGCATAGTCTATGCCTACTTAACTTAATTTAAATAATGTTGTGTTCTCGCCAGAGGCAGATTTTAAATATCCTGATGATGACAGAAGACGCCCTGCTGTTCCAAAACACACAGAAAAGCCTTTGATGGGGTTACGCTCAAACAAGAATCATATTACCACAAATGCCGTGGAGAATATAATGTCAGTGCCAAAGAAGCCAGAGAAAAAATTTGTTGACACTCGAGGTGGTGCGACTCATCCTTTAGACCCTTCAGGTCTAACACCAAAATATGTCAACAAGAAGGAGTTTGGCAAAACACCAGCTTATTTGGAGAGAAGAAAGGCAGAGGTAGAACGAGCACAACAGGAATATGATGCTTACGTTCAGGAAAGGTTCCAGCAAGGGGCTATGAAAAGTTTAACAGAGCAACAAAGGCAAGTTTTGATTAAGATACATTACATTTCTCTAATGAATTTTGATAAATACTAGCTGTGTGGTACTGGCCGTGGAACACACAGATGGGTGCATTCTCTCTTGCTAAAGGGCTATTTACATTGTGCAATTTGTCAGGTCATGGATCCTTCATGTACATGTATCTAAAGTATACGCCTGATTCTGACCCAATTTTGATTGTAAAGAGTTTTTTTTAGACACTGTGTGACATTTTAAAAGTGCGTTAAGCTTTCTATCGTAATTTTGAATTTCTGTTATCTCAAACAGCCTCATGTTCCCTTGTATCAAATCGACAAGTAGTACTTGATTCAATGTAACGAACTGCCAAAAATCTCACCACATAAAACTGTCCTCCTGTAAGACAGTTGTCAAGTGCTCAAAATCAAGTTTCTTATGAAATAGGCAATATGAGTAATTGACCTTAGATTACTTTTTTCAAGAGCACACTTATTGGATGCAAGGTAATTTAAGGCAAGTAGCACTAACTGATCTCATATCCAACATGGAAGCATCAATAGAATAAAATAATGTTTTATTAAATTGAAGGAAATTTTGAATGTTTGAAATTATACTTGGAAATTTGCTTCCTGTCACAAATTATTCATCTTGCCTACACGTTTTGCAATCATATGGTAAATGAGCTGAATCTAGATTTTGTGATGAAATAAACAAACTACATGTAATTGGGCCATACTTGTAGTTTTCGTGCAGTTATCCAAAACAATATTTCACATGAAAACAGGCAATTGATCCCCTCCCCCCCCCCTCCCCTAATTCATTGTTGAATGTCCAGACGTTTTTTGTTGTTGTGTGTTTTTTTAAAATTGATTGGAACCCTTGGGGGAGGGGAGGGACAAAGGTAAAAGGTGGTGAGGAATGTACATACACTCTCCTTTCAAACAAATATGACCATTTCCCATAATCCATAATTTAGTAGTTACCAATGTATTTTGATTTTTTCCAGACAAGATATTCTTGATGGACTAAAAAAGAACTGGGAAGAGCTTCATCACCAATACCAGGGCCTGTCAGTGGTCACAGATACAGCACCAAAGAAAGCACGAAAAGAACGCATGGAAGCTGAGATGAAACAGTTGGAGAGAGACATTGAAACCATTGAAAAGCACAAAGTTATTTACATCGCCAACACATATTAGAAATAGGACAAATTTGGCTTCCAGGAGTGCAGACATTTTTTTCAGTTGAATTGGGCTAAGGCATTAATATGTTAAGTTTTTGTAAGGAAAATATTATCTTGACTTACTGAAAATATATTACCAAAATTAATGCTACAAAAGCTGATGTCGGTGGTTATAAAGGGAATAATAATGTTGTAAATACTTATGTACAAAAATAATATTTTATTAAAAAACCTGTGTCTAAAGAACGATGTGTTATTACCGGTATATATAAAAAAATTATTTCCAGAACTTAAAATGGTCAGTTTTTTCTTCTTCATTCGCAATGGGCGGACTACATGTGTTAGTAAAACAAAAATGAATAAATAAAAATTTTAAAAAATGGAAAGAGCCAGTATGTTCTGAGGGGGGCACATCCTGCTCGTACCATTTAATGTACTTATTGACTGAGTGGGAGGGCTGGACATGAAAATATTTGGTCCGAGGTCATGGTGTACAGACCAAGCGCAGTAACAAATTTGAACAAAATAATTATTTATCTAATGTTGTTTGTATTTGATTTTCTGGCCGTAAATAACTTGGATGTTTATAAGCGACGAAATTGCACAGAGCGGTATGTGTTCCTAATGGGGCCGTGTGGCTTTTTCCAGGCCTTCTCACGCTAATGTGTACAGTCCTCGTAGGGATTTTCTCAATAGTTTTGCAACGAAAGCATGAATGGTGCCGTAAGGGCCACAAAATTATGATATAGATAAACATAAAATTTTCAACCTCGGTTAATGTATTTCTCGTGCTCCGACTGGTTTACTCAATCTCCATAATTATACCTTAGTTTGACCTTATATGGCAAATGATTGCGCTTAGCCGGAAAGCAATTTAACTTCTCTCTGAATAAAGCAAAAAAAAAACCCCTTTTTTGTGGAAAGTTTGGATCAATTCCGCCTTTCAGAAGTATGCAAAAAGGCAAGAAATGTTTTTGTGATGAGCCTTCGTCTATCTGACAACCAGGTATTACACAACATCGCATCTTCATCAAGTTTTTAAGATTTCACTGGTATTTCGTACTTCCAAACTGTTGGAATTTATTATTCCATTCGTGCTTGTTGGATATGAGACTGGAACCTCGTTCCCAGGGTCCCTCTTCTCTGCCTCCATTGTCGTTGTTGTTGTTGCGACAATGGAGGCAGAGAAGAGAGACCCTGGGAACCAGGTTGATGAGACTGGTTGCAGCCAACGTGCGCTCATGGAAAAATTGTTAAATATTGTTAAAAGCAGGATTGCTGCAGTGTTGAGGGTGCTTGCCTTGCACCAAATGGCCAGAGTTGGACTCCTGGACTAAACATCACGAGGGTTGACTGTGTTCGTTCTACTCTACTGCGAGAAGTTTTTCTCTAGGTTCTAGCCTGCATAGCTGGCGGTATTGTTGATGCAAGAGGCATAAGCCGCGCAGAGAATGCCAAAGGGCAGGGCCCCTCCCCATTCTCCGCGCGGCTTTGCCGATGGTTAATTTGCCTGTCGCCAACAATTTTGCAAGCTACACGTGGCTTTCCTCTCTAATCAAAATTATTTTCTTTAATTTCTTATGATTTGATTTATTTATATCATCCTCAATTTTTAAAGCACTCGTGCTTAGCTAAATAAGACTTGAGACTTGAATAAGGTGATAAGTGTAGTTTGTTTTATTGGATTAGGCTTTGCTGGTCCTGCATTCAACTTCATCATTCTTGAAACATTTCCTGAGTACAATTATATTAATTTTAATCCTTTAATACACTTTCCATTTTTCCTGGTAAAAATCCAAGACAAGACCCTGCAGGATCTTGTAAGTTTCGTTAGAATTATTAGGGAGCTTAAGCACAAGCGTTTTTGAGGCGTGGACGGCAACCGGAAGTAAGCTGTTTTCCCTTTCAAATGGTCTTCAGACAACCACATTTACATTACTAAGTATCTTTTCTCCATTAGAGATGATTAGTATAAAAATCTGGGAGACACCACTGTCCTGGAACGTGAAATGTTTTCTTCCGGTTGCCGTCCGCATCTCAAAAACGCGTGTGCTTAAGCTCCCTATTGTAGAGGATCTGAAACCCGTTCAACCCAGAAGCGGTCCCCGCTGACAAGTAAAATGGTTTGGCATTAATGACATCTAGAATCTCATTTAACCAATTTCCTCTAAGACTGTCACTTACATGTATAGATTTCAATCTAAATTATGCCACATGATTTTACTCAACAATGGGGGACAGTTCAGGGGTAAAATGGTTAAAGAGATGAAAAATCTATCAGTGTCACTTTTCGGAAAAAATGGGGTTAAAGAAGAAAGGTTTTTCACTGCCATGCGAGCTACTAGAAATAGTTTTGCAGCACACTCTGTATTCTCAATCTAATGAGCACATTTTATCACTTCGTCTTTAATACAGCTTTTTTAAATAATCCAAAAATACCCTATTATCATAGCGAAGAGGCAAATATCTTTAACCCATTCACACTTCAGCTGACACCTCAAATGCCCTAGGATGCTCCCATTGAGGAGTAAAATCGTCTGGCATTAGACACAGTAAACGCTATTAAGTGTCACTATCAGAGGTCAAATAACGTTTCTTTTGCTTTGTTTCTACTTTTTCATTTGTCACCTCTTCTCATGCTCTTTAATCACATTTTGTTCCATAAAACGAAGGGCACGAGGAACTAAATACTTCACAGTCAAACAGATTATAACTACAACAAGAAATGCCAATCTCCACACATGGCATGGAACACCTAATAAAAGCTCTTCCAGAACTGAAAATAAGAAAAAAACCCAAAACACTTGAATCAAAATGAGCCAGTTAAAGACAGACGTTTCAACACAAAAAAAAAAAGCTAAAAATTCATCAAAGCCTGCAGTGCAAATGTGAGTTGACTTGCTAGTTCCTTGAACCATTGAGTTGGATCAAAAAAATGAATTGCTTTCAGCTTCAAAAGCCTTTAGGGTGTCCAGCTGCTGTACATGTATGTCTTTGAATGCACTGGACATCATTTAGACTTAAAACACTGTCCAAATAAAACTCGTTTTTTTCTTTCGTTTAAAGTGGATGGAAATGAGATGAAGTAGGAGAGGCAGTAACATTCGGGGTTTTTGCCTCCTCTTAATAAAATATTATCAAGAGAGTGACTAATAGTTTTGGGAAGAAGTGCTGTAAAGTAAAATTAATAGCTATAGGAGTAACTGAGAAATGCTGTGCAAAGAAACCCGTACGAAAATTTGTGGCCTGAATGAGCGCGGTTCGGGCCGGATTCGGGCCATAAAGCTGTTTTTAAGGCAAGAACTGAGCGAGACAAAGCGAGACAACCATTTTGTCGCGCTTGTGCGACTGAGCCAGACATTAGTTTGGTTCGATTATCGCCGATAGTGTGGCGTGAGTGAGCGAGAAACAGTGAAACCCCAGTTTATTCATTTACGCCGCAGTAACGAGACATTTGTCACGCTGTATTATCGGCGAAACTCAGGCTGCTCACTTGTTATTCGATACATAAGTGCTTCCTACTTGTTATTCGATAAGAAAAGATTAGTAGAAATAGATCAGGGAGTACTCAAAAATGCAAATCAGTTACTTAACTCTGGCTGTCGTTCTAGTGTATTATATTATTTGCTGCATTTCTGTACGTGTAGTCCGTCCCCGGGTAAAAAGTGAGCAAACCATTTTTTACCGCTCTGAATTTTGAGCTAAAATATGTATATGGCTGGATATTTTTTCCAAGTGATACATTTAGCGTGATACCCACCCGCATCCGGAGAGGTAAGTTCAAATAGCTTAGCACGTTCAGGAGAAGCAATCTACATGTACATGTAGCTACCTCAAGACAGCATTATCCTGCTTGCCCAAAACGGAGGATAATTTTTTAATGATAGGAATTGCTTGTCGCTGGATGGAAAACCTTTAATAGGGAAGAGCAATGTTTGAGTTTTGGCTATCGATAATTAAATATTTGTAACCGCTTTTGGCGCGCGTTTCAGTTTAACGTAACTGTGCATTTCACCAAACATCTGAATCTCTACACAGATGCAGAGCTTTTTCTTCCCATTTAGGACAGTAATCAACCACATCAAAACGGTATTTATTTGCTCTAATTAACATTGCTGGAAACAATTTTGTCTTTTATGAAATAGATTTTAAACAATGTATGAAGATTTAAAATAAATGAGAAACTAGAAACGACCTCGCTATCTGATCACAGTGGAAACCTGGCTACTAACATGACTAACTTATTATGGACACTTTGAATGACTTCAGTCGCATTTCGTTCTATGCTAAAAGCTGGTACATTCTTTTTATTTAAGTTACCTTAAACTGAAACATGTTTCTGTCTTACATGACTGTCCACGCAATGATGACAAGGGTCATGTTTACTGCAGTTGGTCTCGGTCGAGGATCGTTCGCTTACTTATTGGCACGGAAACTAAAGATAGTATCTTTCGAATAAGGATAAACTCAGTCTGTTAACCCTTTGGTTGTAACCACTAAAAATGTGATACAAGAATTATTTTGTCGATACACATTTGTTATTTTGCTTCCAGTATCAAAACAAGTCCACACTGTCGCCGTAAGTCACGCAAACAAAAAACAGTGGTACTGTCTATTGGGGTGGGGGGAGTGGCAGGCAGGGGATTTTCTAGTTTATAATTTATAATGGCACTATTAAAGTAGGCATAGTTTCAATTATGGCCTATTTTGTTTCTGTTTATACTGATTTCAATGTTTCTTATAAATAATGCGTCAAAGTACCAGGATAGCGCGATGTACCCTCGCCCCATGACAGATGATACTTCATATCCTCATTGTAATAAGCTGAGAAATACGGAGAAACTTACAGAAAATCACTTATGTCTTACATGTAAAACTATTCAGTCCCCTATCAGGCATCATAATAAAATTGACCATCTACGGGCATCCGTTTACTGTTTGCGTGACTTGCGGCTAAATTCTGGACTTGTTTTTGAAACTGGAAGATGTGTGCTGACAGAAGAATGCGTGTATCACATTTTTAGTGGTTACAGCCAAAACATGGACTCTTGCTATAACCAAAGGGTTAACAGACAGAGTTTCTCGTTCTCCGAAAGACCCTATCTTTAGTTTCCGTGCCAATAAATGCCACTTTTTTTTCTGTCGCGCAAGGTCGCACAACATTCAAGCTTCTCATGGCGTTGTGTCTGTTTAAACTTAATCGTGTGAGGAAACAACATACAGCGCCCAAATCTTTGAGTAGCGGTAAGTTTTCCCGGGTTTCTTTGCCGTAATTACCGCTATTAACAAAGGGTCTTAGTTTTGTAGTTTTCGTATTACGAAAGCTAAGACCAGGTCTTAGGTCTTAGTTTTCGTAACACCCGAAATTATAAGCCATAAACTAACGTCACGCCCATAAAAATGTATTGTTCATTAGCGTGATTTTTGTTTTTTTATGGACCTGAATCTCGCCCGTTTCTCGCTCAGAATATCGTCCAAATGTCAGAGTAGTACAAATGTCCCGCTCCATTCTCGCTCATTTATCGTTCAATTTTTATCGCTCCTGTCAGCCTGATTATCGTCAGGCTCTGTATCGCTCATCAGCGAGACTTTTTATGGCCCGAATCTCGCCCGCATCTCGCCCAGAATTTTCGTACGGGAAGTTACCTTTCTCTCAAAAAATGTTAACTGGGCAACTATATACCAGTAACTAATGAAAACAGGTGGGTTCCACCATCTCCAAGAAGATTCCTTTAAGCATTTATCAGTTTATGATGTTTGAGTCTAATTGGACAAGAATGTTGTGGATATGCAGGCTTTTCAAAGTGGGTGTGCACCTCTCAAATAAATACAGTATTAAATAAATCCAAAAGTGTTGTCTGTATTTGGATGTGATGTAGTTAAATTAACAAACAAATTGTTCTGCACACTAGAGTACTAATAATGGGACACTAAAGAAATTTATATTAAAACTTGAGTCAAAATGATTTTTTTTAGGACAGGAAACGTCTAGTTTTCTATATTTTGGGGGCGTTTTTAATAAAACAATTATTCCACTTGCGCTTGTTGGATATGATAGGATTATAGCCAACTCGGCGCTACGCGTCTCGTTGGCTATCTATCATCTCATATCCAATGCGCGCTCATGGAATAATTGCTAATTATCCCACATGTCATTCTGAGCCCTGAGATTCAAGTCTTAACACACTGATTGACTGTGAGCATTCTTATGGCATGCACTTTTTCTCATTGACACAGTGTGGTGTGCATAAGTGTAAACTCTTTTAAAGGCATTTTGACATTATTTTTGCTTTGCAGCTCAACAGGTCAATCATTCACAGTGAAATCGTATATTTGTTATGCAAATTTGTGACTATAAGATCTAGTAAGTCTACTAGGTAATTGCACAACTTGTTTTAGGTTAAAACAAGATGAAGATGAAGGATGAAAGAGTTTAGTTGCAAGGAAGGATGAAAGATTTTAGTTGCAAGGAGTGTTCATTGGACTGCATATCCTAATGATGCACAAAATAATGTAATTTTCTTTAGTACATGATAATTAAATCAGATAACAGATGCAGTGTCTTGTATACTTGTATTGCTTTCTCACAGTCTATTTAAGTAGAAAATTTCACAGCAGGGTGATTAGATGGCAATGCGCAAAACTAACTTTCTTACCAATGTTGTAAATTACAGGCTCAGCAATGCTTGCAGGTTCCATTGGTACCCCAGTCCTAATAGCTGTCACATTAGCAAACTGCTCCTAAATAACCATCATTAAAGAGGACAACTTTGAGTAAATTTTCAACCCTTTGTTCCCCTAAAGGCTTCCCCTCTGTCAACAAAAGAATCGGATTAGACCACAGGCAGCCCAAACTCATAATTTGGATGCTCAGTTCATGTAATAGACCCTTCTCAGTCCATAAATTATGGCGGCAACAGAATTTGAACGAGTTAAAATTGAACTGAATGAAAAAATGATACCAGAAATAGAAAGAGCACCTTTACTTAATTAGTAACCCTGTAAAGCTTCAGTGTATTACGTGTTATATCAGCTGAGAAAATGTAAGTTGAAATTTGACAAATTTACAGAATGTTTGTATGACTGGGGGTATACACCATACACCCAATCAAACAATCGTCTGTAAATTTTTCATTTTTCAACTGACATTTTCTCAGCTGATATTACAAGCAACTTCCAAAAAAAAAAAGGAAACCTAATCCATGTAACTAAGGGCTTAACCATGGTGCTCTCAAATCAAGACAACTGAGATGCAAGGTACATGTAAGAGTTACTTTTTCCCTGAATTAAAGGGGATACCTTGTTCACACTTTTTTTAGCTGAAGATAAAAAGAGAAACTAGTATTATGAACGAATGTGATTTGTAGTGCCAAAATGGTTAACAAAGACAATGTCCTCAAATTAATACTGCTATGAATATAATTACCGGGTATGTTTGCATAGAAAACCAAGTACCTTGAAAGCCAAAAATATCTGTTTTTTCCCCTGAACACATAAAGTGAGACAAAAATAATTATCATAATTGTTTACACTCATGGAGAGATATAATGAGCATTCCCGTAAAGTTCCTTTCTCCTACCCCAGGGACACATGCATTGATTCAAAAGACAAACATACCGTGACTGCCAAGGGATTTTCAAACACCATTTTATCAACGTTAAGGAGCTGTCGTGTTAACCTCCCCAATGCATCTTTTGAAATCAGGTGAATGTTAAAGTCTGTTGGTGTCTTGGGAAAAAATATAGGTAAATTATAATATTAATACTGTACTTTTCCTGTTGAAAACACTGACTCCCAGTCCATGGACTACCCTAATGGACTACCCCGGCCATTGACCCCTTGACTTTTTCAAGTGTCGCTGAGTACTATTGGTCATAAGCAGCATCACAATTAGTGTTAAGCCTAAACACCCATTTTAAACAGTATTACATCAAAGCACCCATTTTTAAAAAGTTAGCAGCAGATAATTGTTGTCATGGCTGATTACTTCATGTAAGTGAAGTTATTAGACCAGTCCGCTTCCTGAATTTAGTCACATGTGGCCGTGCAGATGAAAATTAAACAACTAAGGTACAGGCAAGTACCGGTATATAATCAATTCAGTTCTTTCAACAGTACTCATTTTAAGTAGTAAAATATAGTCTGTTTCAGGGTAGTCGATCCTGATGGGCTGGGGGTCAGTGTTTTCAAGTCTCCCCTAAAGAGGGTTCAATTTCCAATGAAACAGCAAAACATCAAGGTGCATGTGTCTAGCACATGCCAAATTCTGCAAGTGTCACCTTTATGGGACCCAATATAAAGATCAACCTATCAGGCCCAAGGAATTTTGTCATGCTTTTTAAGCAAGAAGGAACTACTATTTTCAAGACTGGCCTTTGTTAAATTAGAGAGAGACGCATGAAATAAAGTATGCCAACTTTAAGATTTCTTCCCTTTAAATCACCATTAAAAGGTCAATAGCTATGGAGCAATAATAATAATAATAATAATAATAATAATAACAATAATAATAATAATATTTAATACTTATATTGCGCTTTTTCTATAAAAATACTCAAAAGTGCATTACAATAAATTATTATTATTAAACTAAATTTAAAGTCACTCAGTAAAATTATTACAATGGTGCCGCAAACATAAAAACATAGGATGGGCAGCAATCTTCTCAGGGGAAGGAGGTCTAATCATTGCAATGGAGTCACTTCACCTCCAGGAACCCATCATCACAACAATGAATATCAGTGTGTAGAATATTACCACTTGCCCAAAATGTGAAAAGAAAGGAATGGAAACCAAGCATGCAAGCAAGGAAATAATTATTATTATTATTATTATTATTATTATTATTATTATTATTGATGATAATGAAAAATACTAAAACTTACTAAAAATTTTACGTAACCAAAACGTTTTCGACCATACACTCATCATCAGTGGTACGTGGTGGAAATCTACATACAACTTGGTTTTGTTCGATTAAGTTATTCCCAAGGGGAACAGTTGTATTTAGATTTCCACCATGTACCACTGATGATGACTGTATGGTGACCAAAAAACACTTTGGTTACTTAAAATTATTTTTAGTAAGCTTTAGCTTTTTTATAATCATTTTTAAAAACCATTATTGTCAAGGCTTATAGAAGCAACCCTGCCTCATGAAATGTGATAAAGGTATATCTTGGGGGCGGCACAATAAAAAAATGCTAAGATATCTCACAGTGGAAGCATATGATACTCGTAATTCATAACTTCTTCCTGGTGTCAACTGCACTAAGTGGTAGATTGCTGTCTCTTCGTGATGGAGAACCTGGTATGAGTAAAAAAGGTAAGGTAGGAACTTCTCGAAAAAAAAAAAAAACTGCAAAGAGATGTGATACTAATAACAATCATCATCATCCTAGCTTGTCATCACCAGCATGAAATCTGCATACACTAGAGGACACGAGCAAAATATGATTTTGGGAAATTTTACCCAGTTTTTCAATAAACTTAAAATAAAAGCAGTTTTCAGTTATGTGTTAAAAATAATCTTGTGACTGGGAATCTATGATAAGTGGCACAATTGGCAGAGACTATTTATGCTTTCAAAAGCCAAAGAAGAAACTTAGACCTGACAGACCTTGAACTTAAAAGATACAAAGATTTTTATTGATGTAACAGTAATAATGGATTGCTGGAATTTTACGCTTGCATAATTATAATACCCATAAGATATAAAAATGGGAAAAGGGCAGCATCAATCAGTAGGGGCATAGAGGTGTAGTGGTTTCACACCCAAGACTCCAAGATTGCAGGCTTGAGGACTAGCTCTGTTGCCATGGCTATGTTGTATCCACTGTCCTTGCAATTCTGGTTCCGTTTTCTCAATCACAGTGATGGGTTTTATCATGGCATGTTGGATGTCAAGTGTTTGTCAGTTTGGATCTTGCAATTCCATGTAATATTGACATCAACATAGCTTCAAAATACCTTTCGATTTTGTGCTCACACCATTTCTCTGCTACAGCCATTACCGGTATTTTCAGTTGATATTTTATACACAGATTCCAGTGTAACAGTGATGCCACCTACCACCTAAGGGACAAGCGATTCTGGCACTTATCTGGACAATCTAAGTAAATGTATCTTATAGACACCTGAAACATTCAGGTGGCTCCAACAGGATTGGAACCTAGAGCATATTTTAACCGTTTGACCTCAGCTACATGTACGACAGGGATCTGGCACTAGTGGGCGGGTGTTTGTTATGTGTTAGTCATTTCGCTTTCTTGTCATTCTGTGTGCATGACTGACACAAGTTAGACTGTGTTAAGACCAATTGTAAGAATAAGAAAACGGCATAAAAAAACGGCAGGTAAAGACACAAGTCAAATTTTCTTGTATGCAAAGAACAAAAACAGGTTGGCTGCAGCTGCCATCTTGTCCTCGTAACCCTTTGAGGCTGCTATGTGCTAGTTCCTAAAAGAGTGGGGTGTACACCACCGCCTCTCATCTGTCACCTTCCGACTCTCAAACTGCCAAGCAGAAATCGGCATGAAAACCGTCAAGCACCTCATCTTCAATAACACTGACCTGAATGGCAGCCTTGACACAGACTCCCTACAGCGTGCCATACTCCAGTATCGCAACACTTCTGACCCCAACACGAAGCTGTCCCCTGCACAGTGCGTATTTGGGAGACCAATCAAGGACTTCAAACCCATCTTGCATTGCCGCTACAAACCGCATCCTACCTGGAGTGACACCCTTGCCAACAGGGAGGAAACCTTAAGAAACAGGCATACATTGTATGAAAGCCGCTGAGAGACGGACGCAGCATAACAAAAGGCTCCCACCCCTAGTAGCTGGTGACAATGTCCACATCCAAAATCAGACTTGCCACACCCCACCAAATGGAATAAAACTGGAATGGTCATAAGTTTGAAGTACGCCAGTATGTGGTGCAGGTCGATGGCTCTGGCCAACTCAACACTGGCAACTGTTAGTTCCTACGGAAATACATCCCTGTGCACGCCCTGCCACCTTGACACATCATCGATGACAATCTTCGGCACATTGCCAGGCTGCCATTCCAACACCCCATGGCCCTTAAACACCTGAACCCGCCTCTCCGCCAACCCCAACTCCATCCTCTGGGCAGCCACCTGCGACCCCTTCCCTGACACCGAGCCCAGCACTAGTGACAGCAGGCCTACTTGCACCTGGACCACCTAACTCCAGTCCTGAACATGGCAGCACTCCATCACCTCTGACCCTGACCATTCAACCATCTGCTGATGCTAACCCAACACCTGCTAGTGCAGCTACACCTTCTGTAACCCCCACTATACCTGAGGACTTCCCAAGGAAAAAAGCCTCCCCTAGCTTTTTGACGGCTACTGGATCATAACAACAATGGCTTGCTGGAACTATGAACAATGCCAATTTATGGACACACAGTGACAGCCTCAACAGTCGCCAATATAAGACCCTCATGGACTCTTGCTGTGTTTTGCTTTTCTTTGACTCTTTCAGTCTTTACTGCCCCCATCTGCATGTTGCCAGAGTATTAAACGACGACTAAAGACTTGGGGAGAGATAGAGAATAATCCATTTGACCTCAGCTAAGATAGGGACCTGGCGCTAATCACCCCATGTTTGTTATGTGTTACTCATTTCGCTTTCTTGTCATTCTATGTGCATCCGACACGAGTCATCTGTGTAAAGACATATTAAACCAATGTCCTTGCAAAATGGATGGACTCCTATTTACAGGCCTTCTGATATTACGCGATGGTGCGATTTCGCACAATCGACCTCAAATCGCATCCGATCGCACAATTCACGAAAAATCGCATAATGCACAAAAGGACGCACAAAATTCATAAACTGAAACATAAATCAAGACGTTTCTTAGAAATTCCTGCATAAATACGCCATTTTTAAGATGATTTATCTCGGAAAAAGGCTAAAAAACCTATGTCACCTTCGATTTCGTAAACATTCAAGGCTTTATTTTTCATGTCGGGGACCTGGTACGAGTCTCCTTCTATTGGTGCAACACAAACACGCACTTATATACACACCACTGAAATGACACAGTTGCCTTCTCTTATAGATGAGAAAAATAAGCGAAGTTGTAAGTTTTTCGGCAAAATGTAGTTTCTTTCGTTGAAAACTGATAAAAACTTACTCATGGATAAGTTTGTTGTGAAAACGCTCGCTTTTTCTTCGACGAAGAAGGAAGTTCCCACATTCCACCCAATCTGACAGCTCACGATCGAGCAAGAAAGTACCTCACAGGTACTCTCCACGTGGACGACGGACTGATGTTTTTCTTGTCGTGCTATATTAGGGCCTTTTATACGAGAGAAAATAAGCCGCGGCTTACTCTGGCCACTGTCTACAAAATACGGAAAAGGAACTATTTATACGAATATATACCCAGGTCAATGTAAGCCGCGGCTTGAAAAAGACGTGAACGTAGATTTTGTACCATTTATACGGGGTGAACATTCGAGTCTTCTGTAAGCCGCGACCAGAGAAAGCCGCGGCTTATTTTCTCTCGTATAAATGGGGGTATGGCCCTATTGTGATTGACCATCTTCGGAAGTTCGTGGTTGACGAGCACCTTGATCATTCATTTGGCATGTTAGCTGTGTCCTTTCAACTTTTAACGTAGTGCATCGGTAGTGCAGAAGACTTCATTTTTTCTATTTATCTCAACTAATGTCGATCGAGATACATAATTACTGTTCCTTTGTGTTCAAAATGTCTTTAGGGCAGCAAAAAAGTGTTTTTCTTAACCTGAAACCTTCTAAAACAAGCTCAAAATTGCTGAGAAAAAAATCGCATAATTTACATTATTTATCGCATAATTGGCCTTTCTAATCGCACAATCTGCCCTGAAAAAATCGCATAATTTGCATTTTTTAATCGCACCCTGTCAGAAGGCCTGTATTTAGAACCGATGACATATGTGATGCCGGTGCAATAATTATTGCTCTACCAACTGAGCTATATAGCCACTCAGTTGGGAGCAGGTCAATTTGTTAGGCTCATGTGTTCCCATGAAAGGACTTGAAACGAAACAAAAACTTGTTACATCTATAACCCGCACTTCAAATTATGTACATCACAGTTCAAAGGTTTTGCAAAACTCAATGAAAAATGCAGCTTTTGCTACTGTTGTGGGATGAACTTCTTTGTTATTAAATAAGTGAATACCATTAGATAATAAAATTATATATCTTAACCAAAATCATACGAGTTTTTACCACTACACATAAATTATATACATGTATCATTGTAAATAGCATTAAAAGGAGTTGTTGTAATAAAGCAATATTGTTGGCACAATGATTGTGTTCGCTACATCCTGCATAGTCATTAACACTGAACTCCAGATGAGTACACAACAAAAACCACTCTTGAAAAGGAATTGCATTTAACTGTCCATCTATAAAAGTTTGGCAACAAGACTGACTTACCTGGTTTAATAAGGCTTTCTCTGGCTTCAATCTGCATTAATTTAAAAAAAGCCGACAAAAGCATATACCGTAATTAAAACAATATTATTAATACTAATCAAAATAATAAGGATTTATTGAAGTCTCAATGATCAAGTGATATTAATTAAAGCCAACTAAATTGAAAGGTTGGTTTTTGGTAAGAGGGGGAAAACAGGAATACCCCTGGGGAAAAAGAGGTTGTACAATATGTGAACCAGCAAGCCATGCGAGTCAACATTCAAGAAATGCTAGCCAACATGCAAGCCATAGAAGTCAACATGCGAGCCACCCAGTTATTGAAAACTGACCATTTTAAAATGGATGCTTAGACTTAAATACTGTTTATCAGCGCTATTTGAAATGGGCGCTTACATTAAATGTGAGACTCGTGTGGCTCGCTGGCTAGCAGTGTCAAGAACGAGAGAAAAACATCTTATCCACTAATTTTGGAAAGTCTGCCTTTCAGTTTCTTGCATCAAAGATTTGGGAATCTGTTCCCTTACAATTCAAAGCCATGTCTTACTATACTTTTAGGGAAGAGTACAAAAGTTTTTCTCAAAAACCAAACTTAATTTCAGCTGGTAGGTACTCTTTTGTTATCACCTAAGCTGCCACACCTTCCTGGACCTATTTTGGTTTAATTTAATTGTAGTAATTGGATTTTTGGTTGCCATTTAATATTAATGTACACTGTAGGTAAGAAATTTAGGTAAAGAAGCCTGTGCAAGCAAGTTGGAATGGGTGGAGAAAAGTGTCAGGTGTGAAATGTGATAAAAGAGTATCAGCAAGAAAGAAGGGAGAGGTATAAAAGGCAGTGGTTAGACCAGCGATGTTGTATGGTTTAGAGACCTTGGCACTGGGTAAAAGACAGGAGGCAGATCTGAGGCCCTGCCAGGGAAGAGCGGAGTCCCTTGTCTAAATTTTAAAAGGTCTTGTGTCAGTGCTTTGTCAAGCTTACACGTTGTGGTCGGAAATTTAAAGAAAGGATGTTGTTTGTCGCAATTTCACTTAAGTGCTGTAGCTACTTTTTAGGCCATGTCGCTTGCCACAATTAATTTTATCCTGAGCCTCAGCCTTAGATCTTGAGCTGGAGGTAGCAGAAGTTTTCTTAATGGGAGTGACAAGGGTTGATAGGATCAGCAATGAGTAGGGCAATGGCATGACTATTCTGGGAGTGGGGGTAGGGGGTGAAGGGTACCATAGCTAAAACAACCCAGTCCTTTACAAAAATGCTAACCTTAGACTTAGTCATTATCTAAAGCATAGTGTTTAGGCCTAAGGCTTGGGTTGTTTCAGCTATGGTACCCTTCACCCCCAACCCCCCATCCCTTACCACTCACTTCAGGAATAGTCATGCCAGAAGGGCGGGGCTATTTTGCAGAACACCGAATGCCAAATGGTTAGCTTTCAATAATGGTAGTGCATTTCCTTCTCTATGGTTGCAAAACTTGGCAAATGATTAAAAGCGACCAGACCAAGCTTAATGTTTTCCTCCACAAGTGACTACGACCAATTCTGAAGATTTACTGGCCTATGAAAGTGACAAATGAAGATATAAGATTTAAGACGAATATGGAAGAGATCACTCAGCAGATAAAACGTAGATGCAGGAAACTGATTGGGCATGAGCTGAGGTAAAGTGTAATTGAGAACCCAAGGATAGCCTTAACATGGACCCCAGAAGGAAGACGTAGGAGAGGTAGGCTGAAGGAGACATGGCGAAGAACAGTAGAGAGAGAACAACGTGAACTTGGGTTCAAAGGTTGGGCAGAAGCCTGTAGTTATGTGAAAGACCGAGAAGCTTGGAGAGAGAGAACGCAAGGCCCCAATTCCCTCAGAGGGAAAAGCACAAGATGATGATGATGCAGTAATTAGTAAGCACCAATTTCTAAAATTGTTAACTTTTAGTTATTGTTGAGTATAATTGTACACTCAATACCGTCAAATACTGATTTTATATCGTTAGGCGTTTGGTATCCAGCATTCGGTGAAAGCATGTAGTGAAAGAGAACATAGGGTTAGATGGAGGCAGATGATTCACTGTAGTGACCCCTACAGGGAACAGCCGAAAGGAAAGAAGAAGAAGAATTTACCATGGCGGTGGTCAACTAGAATTTGGCCACCCCACACATCATACACGTATGAAATCAAATTTTATAAAATAATTAGCATAGTACGCACACTCTCATTGGTCAATAGCTGTGTTTAGAAGAGAGTATGGAAACACGGCCGTGACATCACAAGAATTTTGATTGATTGTGTTGTTAGATGCACGTTTTGATTGGCTGGTAGGAAATATGAGCGTGTATCAAGAATCAAGAATCTGTTTCAACCTAGAAGTAAAAAAACCACAAGCAGACAACCCTAAGAATGCAAGAGCGCATGACGTCACGTTATTTTGAGATAGTTGTAACAGCCGATTCAACTGATTGAGGAAATGTTCCATGAACACTTCAAATCGCGATGTTTCTCTTCGAAAATTCATTCTATGGACAGCCAGATAAATAAAGTTCACTCACCCATTATTTTCTGCGTTGTCCTGAGTGATTTGATAAGTTTTTGGGACGCTTCGATTTCACCTTCAGATCGTCGTCACATACAATATAAATAGACAAGGTGTGCAGGTTTTAAGACCGCTCACGGCCGAGTGCCTCCAGAATTTATCTAAATTTCTCCAACTTCCAAAGGTCGCTGGTCTCCCAGCCTTGGGCATGTAAAAGTCGATAATTTTGCTAGTATCGTGCCAAAAATCATCGCATTTACATGGCTCTGCAACCTCAAAATCCTGCTCGATTTTCAAGCTTCGCTCACGATTTTGCTATCACCATATGATCGCGAATTGATCAAAAATCAATTAACCAATCAAAAGCTCAGATTTCCCCAAGAAAGACAAAATTATTAATCTGTGCTTTTTGATTGACAACCTCGGAAACATCGGTGGAAGACGAGTACTCTCTGCCATCGTAAGGTTATATCTCTTTTAGTTAACGCTACGAATAATTTCCTGTTACCTTCTTAATGCAAGGATTCGTGCCACGAGAACAACGGCATTAAAAAAAAGTATACCGCAAACTTGTCCGCCATGTTGTTTTTGCTTTATAGATTGGTTATATATGTTACATATAGTGTACCCTACTCCTGAGATAAGATCCCAAAAAGGCCGGATGGTTAATAGGCTGCAGGGAGACGGGGAAAGTTGAAAAAATGGAACCTCTTCATATTGGCCATTGTTTCACTTCGATGTGTTCATTTGCATAATAATTGGCAAAAAAATTACAAAAAAACGCTAATAAAACATAAGGACTAAACCGCTCGCCAATCCGGTCAAAAAAGGTTTTTTTCTCAACGTGCGATAAGTTTAACCAGCGGTAAGCGTGATTTTCTCCAGTTTCCTCATCCACCCAGCACGGATTGAATAGCCCATTTCCGAGTTGCTGCATGCGTATTCTTATGCAAATCAAAACCATTTCCCTTACAATAGTTGAGCACCAAGACTCACTTCGAAACCGAGACAAACAGCAACTCGAAAATGGCCCATTGCTACAAGACCCTACAAATATTTTACGTTTCCCAGCGAAAGAATATAAAAATTAATAACTTCCAACCAGCTGAAGTTACTGCGGAACACCTTCGTTGGGTGCCCCTGGGATCTCGGTAGGCGGGCTGGAAATTCTACCATATGAACACTTCAGCCCGGTTACCGGGAAGAAAATAATACAATGCATTTTTGAAATAGAACGGACATTTCCGAGTTTTTACTTCTCCACTCTCCGATGATAATGCTCGGATTAGTTTCATTTTAGAGTTAATGTAAAGTCAAAAGAAAATTGAGGTTGCGCAAACAAAGAAAATCGAGAAATTCTTGCCAGGCTTGTTCGTTAGACTTTCAAGCCGTCGGTTCCTGTGCGGTGTAAGACGCACCAGTGAGATGAACAGAAACCAATTTCATCCCGGTTACCGAGCCAGCCCGGGATGGTGTCAAGAGGCCCTTAAGGCCGATACTGTGTGGAGCAGAAGCGATGCTAAATCTCTCCAATGCGGTTCCTTACATTGGTTACACGGGGGCGGATCCAGAATTTTTTTTAGGAGGAGGTGCACCAATAAGGAACGGCATAGCTGACTGGTGACGTTTTTTTCCCCAGAATATCAGTTGTATTAAAAAGCCGCAGCTCATCTCGGTGGAGAGTGGTTTCTCCGCCTTCTTTCTTAAATAGAGAGTTTATTGTGGTTCCCTGTGCCAAACTACATGGTGCTGTGGTTCTAGGCTCTGAATCATTCACGAATCGTATATATCGTGGCTGCTAGAGGCGCCCTTGCCGGGTAAAAAGGATTACGAACTAAGCACATTTCTCATTTCTCTTTCTAATATCTTGTTCTGAAACATAGATGCTTGTCCAGTTCTCTGAGAAATTGACAATGTTGGCCTAAATGTTTTCAAAAGCCTTTAATATTCGTTGTCTAAAATCTCCGTTTTCACAAACATACACTTCAGTTTTCGATCCTATTAGTGTGAAAGGGAGGTGACAACGGATTGAAAAAGTGGTATTATAGGCAAGGCCAAAATGTCTCTTGGCTCCATAAGGAGAAATCTAAATGAGGACCCAGAAAATGCCAAAAAAAAAAAAGAGCAAACTTATACCTTGCCTTAGGCTCTGTTCATATGGAGGTGGGATAACCCGGGGAGTTGGGGTAAACCAGTATATTGTGACACGAGCCGACCCCGAGTTGGCGGCTGGGTTACCCCACCTTCAAGCGTTTACATGGCAAATGCGACCCCAGCTGGGCGGGTTATCTCACATATCATGTAAACGCGAGGCTAAAAAAATAAGTGTTCATATGAACAGATAGGTTACCCCACTTCCATGTAAACGGGCCCTAAGTCAGACCACAGCTTGAATATGTATGTTGGGGATGAGACCCGCACATTCTGGCTAAAACAGATCATGAAACGACATTGAAGAGGGGCTTCTTTCGTTAAGTAATTGTAATAGGACTGAGTGGAGTCCAATTCGGTCTGTAATTACACGAGTGATAACAAAATCGGAAGAGCGCGCAGAGGGAGTCCGATTTAGTCGATTTGTTTACCACGAGTATGATTACAGACCGAATTGGACGACACCAAGTCCTCTTACAAATTAATCATAAAAATTACAATTTCCGAGAAAAGAAGAACCATGCAAGTTATGAAAGAAAGGGAAATTCGCATTAAAAGACTAAAAAAGGAGGCGTAAATTGTTTACTGCAATGTCGCTGTGAAAGAAAGAAAGAAAGAAAGCTCCAATTAAGGAGTCCGTGCAATGTTTCTATTGATTTAAACTACAACTTTGGGTGTGATTGGTTTATTTAAACTACAACTTTGAATGTGATTGGCTTATTGAACTGTCCGATAACAACTTGGCAAATGAATTCGTGGAAAATGGGAGTGTTTTTTTAAACCTTTAAACGATTTGGCCAACACCGCGGCGGGAAAACAAGAAAAATGACACGACTTACAATGGTGTTTAATTAAAGTGATCTCTGGTCAGTTAACAATACTAAAAAAGTTTCTTACACAGCAAATAAAAGCGGCAGTGTACCAGACAATAGACCATATTCGTATTCTCAGTATTGGACTGGAACTAGCTTGCAATGGAGGCTAATGCGGGGAAATGTATTAAAAAGTATTTACATTTGAAAATAATTCCCCGCATTAGCCTCCATTGCAAGCTAGTTCCAGTCCTTTACTGAGAATACGAATATGCATGGTCAATTACATCACAAGAAATTTATTGAAGTCAGTGCAAGAGCAGACAAATATAAACACAGTTTTCTAGCACGCCCAATTAATAGAGACTCGAACTTGTTACCGAACCAAATCAGTGAAAGCTTTGAAAAAGACTGTCAAGCGATGCATGACTGAATAACAACACTAATACCCAATTCACACCAACTAAACACGTTTAATTAAACCAGGTTTAACAAAATGAAAATGAGCAACGGAAGGCTGAAAGATTGAATTTTACGTAGGGTTCATGTAAGTTCTAATGTGTGTCTTCATTGTGTTGAATTTGGAGTCTACATTATTTCAGGTAGTAACTGCTATCAAGAAAACAATTTTAAACCATGTTCAACTAAACAGCTTTTAAACGTGTTTAAGCTTTGGTGTGAATGCGGTGTAAGCCTGGACATCGTTTCACACTTACATCTAGTTTTATATTTTAATACTTGCACTTGAAATTTTTACATCTGCAGTTATGGGCTATGCCCTTTGCAGATTTACACAATGAGAATTAAAATTCGAACCAGAGTCAGGGAGCAAGGTTGGTACATTGGTCATGAACCATCAGTGCCCCCCTTCTCTGCGATAATAAGTGAGCTCAGTAAAATTCGATGTCAACCTGATTCAAGGGTTTTTCTCCGGGTACTCCGTTTTTCCGGCCTCATCAAAAGCGACTCACAGTTAATTACACTGTACATCTGGCTGTTGTGCTGTACTCAGACATCAAACATAGTTTAGTGGCTGCAAGAGAGGTCTTATTTTTTGCTGTGTTCTAAGTCGCATTGCATGGATCTGAAATTTCTGATTGGGAAACAATACCCTCAGTGACAAAAGTATCTTTTTGTTTCATGCACACTTGGCAGGAAGACATATGAGGGCTTTAATACTAACAAGCGATTGTAACAATGTTGCTAAACTATTCTCAGTGAATAATATTTACCATGCACCACGACATCGGACATGTGGAACGACTTGTTTTAGTATAGCCCAGCCGTCCCTGTTATTTTCGCTGTCCGCCACTTGCGAGATCTCGTCCATAGCTGTTTAGCCTATATCGTGATAGGTAACATAAACAGCGAGGGACTTATTTTTTCTCTGGAATGTATTTCAGAATCTTTAAAGGTTGAAAGAAGTCTATATAATAATAATAATAATAATGATAATGATAATGATAATGATAATGATAATGATAATGATAATGATAATGATAATGATAATGATAATGATAATGATAATGATAATAATAAAGAGTATTTCTATAGCGCACAACTCCAATAAATTGTCCGTGGCGCTTTACAACAAATAAAACTAAATTATAAACAACCTACATTTACTGACATTCACTAATAAACATTTTAAAAAGATAAGTTTTCAAAGCGCTTTTAAAAATGTCAACAGAAGCACTCCTTCGTATTGCAAGAGGCAAAGAGTTCTAGGGGCACATACTGCAAACGATCGATCTCCATAAGTTCGCATTTTTGAAGATGGCTCTACAAGGTCGCCATTACTAACAGATCGCAAAGAATACGAGCTCCTACGATAACTTAAAAGATCAGACAAATACGACGGGTCTCATCATTAAGAGATTTATAAACTATAAGAAGAATCTTAAAAACAATACGATGCCTAATGGGAAGCCAATGCAGATCAATTTAAGTCAGAGTAACATGATCGAACTTCCTAGTCATACAAACTAGACGCGCAGCAGATTTCTGAACAGATTGTAATTTAGCAATAAGGAACTTAGAAAGTCCATTAAGTAGAGAGTTACAGTAGGTGACAAAAGCATGAACAACCATTTCAGTGGTTTCGCGGGTCAAATACTTTCTATAATTATCGAAATATTCCTAAGATGATGAAAAGAAGACTTGCAAACATCAGAAAAATGTGATTTAAAAGACATAGTATCATCGAAGACAACGCCAAGATTGGCAGCGGCTTTCACTGGAGCAACATCAACATCCCCAACACGGAGACAGGACAACGACGGACAGGAACAATAACTGGAATGAATAACCAATAATTCAGTCTTGTCTTGATTAAGTTTCAATTCATTGAAAACCATCCACCGGCAACTGTCATAATACAAGCCTCGAGCTGCAGCTTAGAGTCAAACAATCGATCAGCACCCTCAAAAGATAAAAATAGCTGTGAATCATCAGCGTAAAAGTGAAAGTTAAGATTATGACGGCGAATAATATCCGCAACAGGAGAAGTGTATAAAAGACAAAGTAACGGGCCTAAGACCGAGCCTTGAGGCACCCCAACTCCGAGATGACGTAACGTTGAGAAAGTGCCATTAATATCCACGAACTGAGTGCGATTGGTCAAATAAGAGGTAAACCAGTCAAGGACCGATCCACATAGTCCATAGCATGTAGATGAACGAGATAAGAGCAATTCATGATTCACGGTATCAAAAGCTGCGGACAGATCAAGCAAAACTAATATAACACCTTCCCCATTGTCGATAGATCGGAGAATGTCATTATGCACTCGAAGTAGTGCAGTCTCAGAACTATGGTACCTTTTATAAGCAGACTGGAAAGACTCAGTTTTTTACAGTTTTTAGGCCAAAAGAATTTTATTTCCACTTGGAACGGCAATACGTCCTTTTGTAGTGGCAGCAATTCCTGTTATGAAGGGACCTCCCTTTGATTTGAACTGGATGGCACGCACAAATTCTAAAGTATTCGAATACATGTAGACCAGCACACGATTTTCAGACTGCAATGAAGCAATCAAGAGTTTTTCACTGGCACGGTGAAATGCAACAGCATACCCAGCATCTGGTGAAGGCAGCCGAACTGAAACCCGAAAAAGATGTTGTCCTTGTGCATCGAAGATCCGAACGAAAGAAAAATCTTCGTCCGCATCTAACACCAACAAGGTCCCATCATAAGTTGCCGCGATGTCTTGTGCATTATACAAAATTTCCTTCCCGAACCTATGAAAAAATTCACCATCTCTCTGATATACTTCCACCAAATCATTGCACATATCAGTAAAGGTTCCTCCAGCCACGAGAACCTGATTGAAATCATCAACCGTTAGAGAGCTCCCGCGGAATCCTTCAGTCAGAGGAAACTTGCATGTTAGATGACCATATTTTTCAAAGACAAAGACCTTACTTGATAAGGCTTCACCACTCTGGTCTCGTATCAGGGATAGAATGAAAACATTGTCTTCTTGGTCACAGGTTACATTCCATATCTCGTGCTCTCTCAGTTCAGTTTTGTGTTCGTGGTCAAAAGGATCAAGGCAACTGAGAAATACACCAGTTTCGTCGAATACTTTAATATTACGATCCACCCTATCGCCTACAACAATTTGTCCCTTGGAATTTGAAGCAATGCAAAATGCAAATTTCAGATTGTGTTCTTCTTCCTCTTCGTTCTGGCCAAACCACGATGTCTCACAGCAGTGCTTCAAAGAGCGGTCGTGCAGAGGATCAATACTCTGTCCTCCAACATTAAGGCAGGGCCAGGTCAGAAGCGCTCCACCACCGCAGACTTGAGTGACATCACATATAACAATATGCAGTTCAAGCACATCCCGCCGAATGTCTGCGTTGCCTTTAGCAAAAGATCTTTGAATAACGTCCGTGGAATGAAGATCTTCCAAACAAGACTTCAAAGCTGGCAATGCATCGGCGGGATGATCAATTTTCGCTAATATCGTGGCCGCAACTCGATACCGCATGGCCAGAGCACGTTGGGTCGCACTCAGAGCTTCATTGCAAAAAGCTTCCGTTGCCCTTTTGCGAGCACAATCGAATCTTTCTTTGGCGTCACACAGAGCTCTTGAAGCTGAATTGTGCAGACTTTTGAGATCCTTGGCCATATTTAGAACCTCTATCCAAGCTATGCTGGGCGCGGAAAGGAAATCGTTTCCTGGGGGGTGCCCCGGACTAAAAGCTAATATTTCGCTCTCCTTGCTTGGGTTTACTTCCTTAAACACTTTGCATATGTACGAATAGCCTTCATTGAAGGCACAGATACTCGTACGGAGATCTTTAGTAACCACTCGGTCTAGTTGAAGTTTGACACTGTGGTCGACTGTGGGCTTCACTGCTTTGGCATCTCCTTGAACATCCGTTCGAATAGTTTGAGCTGCGGTCGACGGGGTTTTTTGATTGGTGTTCGTTGCTGAGCGAGCCGCTGCCGAAATACCCTCCTTCACCAAGCCACTAACAGCTGCTTGCAAAGCTACCTTTCCAAGATGATGCATGGCGAATACAGCACTTCCTTTAACTCGCTGATACCGCCGTAATCAGATGAGCAACAACGAAAGTGAAACTTAACTTACGTTTCCCCTAAATATCATGCCATTGTCACGCGACACGTTTAATTAAAGCCCGTCAACAGTTCATATGTCCCTCTACCCAATAAGGAAATTCAGTTTTCGAAATTTTCCGGGAATTGTCTCTCCCCTCCCTCCTCCCCAAATAATTTTAAAAAATTCTGTAAAACTTAGAAATAGATAATATCGAAAACTGATCGGCTGCATTCCATCGCAGATCGAACCTTCTGGGTCATGAACTTCTGGGCAAATATTTTGAAAAGGTGTGATCAATGATCATTCTCCTTGTGGAACGGGCAACGAACTCCTTTTGGGTAATCAGTCCGTGACATTTCTATCAAGGAAGAATATTTTTTTTGGAGGCCATACTGTTTAGCACAGAAAGCAATTCCTTGACCTAACGGAAAACGGTTTATCACTAAGAATGACTACCTCGATACAAACTATACTAGAATTAGCACAATTCAGTCAAGGAAACTGGAGAAACGGCCAAAAAAACCATGTAACACTGACCTGAAAATCTCCATGAAAAGCTTGCTCCATTACCCACCTACCTTTCTGAGCACCTAATTCTAAGATGATGAAAGGTTTCTCAGAAACTCTTCCCACCAAAATAAAGCCTACCAAATGCCCAGCAAGTTCAAAAAAAAAATGAGGCAAAGAAAGCGAAAAGAGAGGGAAGGAGAGAAAGCGAAAAGTGAAAGTCGAAAGTGTTGTGCTACTTTTAAACCCAAAAACTGTCGAAATTTTGTTTTCTGCGCATGCCTGAACTTTGCAAGCGCTTATTTTGCACCTGGCTGAAAAGGCCGTGGAGTGTACAACCTGGAAACGGTTTTGTAGCCTAAAAGGGAGATTTAGCTCTTAAACAGCACGACAGTGACCAAAAAACCCCTCAACTAGCTTCAAAATGTGTTTTTCGGCCAAATCTCTAGTAGCCAAAGGGTTAAATTAAGAAAGTAACAAGATTTTTTGCTGAAAAATCCACTTTGCAGCCTAAAACGACCAAATCTGCCTATTGTATGTAAAATCAGGTGAAAAATTGGGTAAAACTCTATTTTTAGGTTTTTTGCTTAAAAAGAGAAGCCTACTGCCTAAATAGGAAAATACCACAAATTAAGCCAAAACGAAAAAATTTCTAAATTCAAAGCTAGAGATCTTTCCATCGTCATCTCAATTTCGTACTAACCCAACTGGGGAAATGTCAACAATGACAGGATATCGATGCTATATCACAACGAGATCGACTCGTCTTTCTTCCAGGCCCGGTTAGAGCGGTTTTCAAATGAGTGTCGTAAAACCAAGACCAAAGTAATTACTTTGGCCAATCAAAAAGGGCGGAGACAATCCAGAAAACCAATCAAAACTCGAAGTAATCACACGTAGCCGACACAAAGCGCGGGAAAATGTGCATGCGCGAGCTACCATTGGTTTTGGTTTCACTTCTGATTGGTTGAAAAAGTGGCGCGAGAACTTTGAACCAATCCTTGATTGAAGTAATGCAAAACCAAAGTAATTGACACTCAATTGAAAACCACTCTAAAACGTCGCATTTCACATGTGGCGAATGTGACTCCTATTTTGGTCGACTAAGGCCCGGTTCAAGCGTCCAACTTTTCATGTGCCGAATCTAATGCAAATAAGCGAAAACAACAGATTTTTCTCATTTTCATTAGATTCGGCACATGAAAAGTTCGATGTTTAAACCCGGCCTAAAATAATTAAATGCGCCATTTGATTCAAACGTCAAATTTAATTTATCGCACGAGCAAAAACAGTCACGGATTTAATCACACAAATGATGAAATGAAAGCCGAAGAAATGTAATGAACGGAATACAGAGATTAATGCAATGTACAAAATAAGACATATGACCCTGCTGAATTCAGTTTCACGACCATCAAGGAGTGGATTTTGTCTCAGTTGTGTTAATAAAACTCTGCTTTATAACAGAATTTGACTATGATGCTTTGTACATTGCTAGTTTTTCTTTTTGCTCGTAGTTTTGGCCCATTAAAAGAAGGAAATTGGCAAGAGTGACTCCTATTTTCAAAAAGGGCAAAAGGGATGACCCCAACAATTATCGACCAATATCCGTCATACCGACCGTTGCCAAGATATTTGAAAAATGTGTTTGTGATCAACTTAGTGAGTATCTTAACGCTAACAACCTACTAAGCCACTGTCAATCTGGATTTCGATCGTTACACAGTACCTTTACTGCCCTGGTTGATGCTGCAAACAGCTGGTCGGTTAATATCGACAATGGCCTTGTCAACGGTGTAGTTTTCATAGATCTTAAAAAGGCCTTCGACACCATTGATCACAATATTCTCTTACGGAAGCTCCGTATATATGGTGTTGATACAATCAGTATTAAGTGTTTTGAATCTTATCTTTTCCGCCGAAGTCAGAGATGTAGTCTTGCTGGCCAGTTGTCTAGTGCTGCACCGGTTTCTTGTGGCATCCCACAGGGTAGCAACCTAGGACCACTCTTATTCCTAGTTTACATTAACCATCTGCCAAATTGCCTTAGGTTGACTTCCCCGATGATGTTTGCTGATGATACTAACATAACCTTTGCTGCTAGCACATTGACTGATCTTGAGAAAGGTTTAAATTCAGAGTTAAGAAGTCTTAATATAAGGCTCATTTCCAACAAACTGAGCTTGAATGTTGCGAAGACCGAATTTATGGTTATTGGGTCAAACCAACGTTTAAATTCATTCTCAGACAATCAAGTAAACGTTGAGATTGATGCTAAATTAATCACTTAAGTTAAAGAAGCTAAATCACTAGGCGTGAAAATTGACGAACACCTCTCATGGTCTAATCATATCGGTTATCTTAGCAAGAAGATATCTTCAGCTATAGGCGCCCTTAAACGAGTAAGACCATACATCTCAAAGCGCACTGCCCTCCAAGTCTATCAAGCGTTGATCTTACCCCACTTTCATTATTCTAGCTCCGTTTGGGGCGATTGCAACTTAAAAACTTCAAAAGCTTCAAAATAGGGCTGCCAGGGCGATTACCAGGTTGTTATGGATAGTTTGCCAATTAGCTTGCGACAATCAGACTCCCTAGAATACTTTAAAAGGGAAATTGACCAACTATCTAGTAGGTGCCGGTCGGGCTCCCACACGGCAATCTTGTAAAACAGTGTACATTGTAGTTGTAACGAAACTTTTATTGTAATATATACTGAAGATTTTACCGTGTGTAACTAAATAAAGTAAGTAAGTAAGCGAGCTCAAAACTAACGAGAAACCCGGCACTTTCCAATGTGCACGCTCACGATGCAAAACTCGTCCTTTCATTCTTAACACTAGCAAGATATCTGTTAAGATCACCGATTGTTTCACATGGACCTGCGCAAATGTCATTTATTGCATAACCTGTAAGTTATGCAATCAATTATACATTGACACAGGTAGACGACTATATAGGCGACCAATTCCGCCAACACCTTCGCGATGTTGAGAAGAATGACAAGGATGCATCTAAGCCAGCCGCTCGTCATTTTAATTTCCCTAACCACTCTAAAACACACATGGCTATCTGCGGCGTTTCCCTACATCTAGGTACGAAGAAAGCCGCAAGAATGTATTCCTATTTTCACGTTGCCATGTTACCACCAATAGCGTAGCTCCTACTCTACTATAAAAACTACACATAACCCTCAATTCCTCGATTCGCTTTGACGAAGTGCTAACGCTCGAAACGTCAGCTTTTAGAATCTCTGTACGGTGGCCAATTTACATTATCACCTCCATTGATAAAACCAATTAAGTATTTAACTGACATCCATTATAACTGAATTGTTTCTAGGACAGATATCATTTTCAAATATGGTAAAGGCTGAGGTATGATGTTTTATTTATTCTGAAACTCTGATGGGGTGAGAAACTTTTAACGGCATTTTGAATTAGATGCTTGGCAGTTTGCGCAGATACTTTAACGAAACCATTCCTTGTAGAAAACTGATAGGACTTTCCTCCATTCCTATAAGCGAGTTGTACCATGCAATCAGTGAAAACTGGCTTGTAAATAAAATAAATGACTGATATGGAAATTGTTAACCCCGGTAAATGAAACGAAGAGAAGATACTCGAGATACTCGGAAAAATCCGAGCGCTCCGTCGCGGGAGTAGAAGCTACGACCTTCCGATTACACTACTCGGATACCATTGAACTGTAGGAGGGCCATTAGATTATTCTTGGTTCAGTTGACAATTGTAATTCAAAGTACAGTGGTTTAAGGATCTGTCGAAAACTAGACGCCTGAAGATTTGTCGAGATTTCAGTGGCAATGTCACCCCTGGGCGCATGCGCGAGGATCTCCCGAAGTTTTGAAAACGTTTGCCAACATTTTCAAAGTCGCCATCAGTAGTCAGTTTAGCAATTAAGATAGCCACGAACCTTAAGCACAATCTTCACTATATTTTCGTTATTGTTCTTTGCTCTTTCTCTCGTTTATTGATCTGCGTTGTTTGGAAGGCGGTTTGTTCCCGTGTTACTTTGTCGAGTGGTGACAGTCAAGAAGAAGAGTCAGACAAATGTCCTTTTTCGGCCTTTTTCCAAATATTTGCTTCCATGGACCCGGTCTCTATGCCAGTGTTAGGCGGAGTGGGGAAGTCGAGTCAAGGCCATTGAGATAAAATTAGGCGTGGTTAACCGCCCGTGGGATTTCCCATGACGTAAATCACAAATCATCAATGGACTCAGTTAATCTTTTTCATTTTAGGGCGCTTGGGACGATATAAAACCACAACAAGGATCTTAACTTGACATAGATAAGAAGACAGCGAGGAAATAAAATGGAAACACCCAGCCAGTCTTTATTCTTTACGCAGGGGTTACAATAGTATTGGAAGCAATAAAAGATTGGTTTCCCTCAATTGGCTGCTTATCGCATCATAAGCTTTTTCCGGTAAATTCACTCTCTCCATCGACGTATCGGTGTCATGCGGGGTTAACACGTTCCGTGATTTGATACGGCTGCGAACGTCACGAAAAACCTCCCTAAAATTTATTGACCTTCTACGCGACAATAATCCCCATGATTTTTGTCCAAAAGGAGCTGTTGAAAAAAGGTTTTTTAATGCTCCAAAACTGAAGGGTGTTTAATGACACTGAAAGTGGATTAAAAATCATAAAAAGTGGAAAGCTTATTAACATGAAATGTGATCAGGGCGACGCTAGCCTCATTTTCAAGCAATCAGAAGGAAGGATCGGAATGTTATGTCACGTGACTTATTCCACAAAGACAAAGTATAGAGTATGAGAGATAAGTTGTCTAAATTGGACATTTTGGTCGTCATTACTATTAAATTTGGATGTTTGAGGGGAATCAAGAGCTTCTTCAGACTGCCTTTGATCGACAGGTTGCTTTTTGGCTTTTGCCTCAGTGAAATTTGTCGCTGAAACGTGCAGCATTTTTTTGGTGGAATGTTGTTTTGAACGGATTTAAAGTTGTCTTGATTGAAGAGTGCTTACGGTCTAAGCGTCAAAACCCGGGTGAACATAACCGGACGTGTTAGCTGAATGGCTCTACATTGACGCCCAGTAAATCGTTAGAGGGTCGAGCTGCAAGACGGTAATTTTCATCACGAAAGCAACTGAATTTTATCCTTGTGGGAGTAAAGGTTGTTGGCTGTGAAGGTCGGTGAATGTGATGATACTTGGTATGTCACTGATATTACAGAACTACTTGGGATAATGGTCCTGCCCTGTTGCAGTTCCAGCTTGGATCTGTGATTTTGTGTGCGGTACAAGATCTTTTATTCCAGACCTTGGTCTCCGCACTAACACCAAGTGGCTATTACATATTCGTTTCACTGGAACAAGCGAGCAGTTCGATTAAATTAACTTCTCTTTGGAATCGGCTATCGACAAGGCAATTTTTTCGTCGGCTTGTTGTTTTCCATAGGAAGTTGCTCGAAATGGGTTAAGCTTATCCGTAGCTCAGAAACATATGGCTTCTATTAGAGAAAAACATGAGGTAAGCTGTCTCAATCCTTGTTATTTAAGCGTTAATGTTACAGGTTTTTGTTGATACAACTCAACAATCGCTGTATTCCTAAACATTGCAGTTTTTCCAGCGGGAGATGGAATTCCTCAGCACATTGAATTCCGATCTTCTGTTGTCACAATTGACTCCCACAAATTTTATCCTTTTAGGGAAATTAGAATTGATTTCAGAGTCTAAAAAGTTTGATTTGTTGAGGTCAAAAATTATGCGCAAAATTGCTTTTCATTTTAAATTCGAAAGGCAGTGAAACCCAACACGAGCTTTCAACAACTGTTCTTCGAACCTGGTTCCAGAAATCAAGTGTATTCCTTGAAACTTGGGTTAAGCACCCAGGTTTGTTCGAACCAGGAGATGAGCACAAATTTAAGTCGTTTATTGAACTTCGGAACCGACTTGAAAACTCGTGTTTATGTTTGTATTCATCGCGGTTTTTGTCATAAGAGACCGAACTCCGTGAACACTCGATCGTGGACCTCACGCGAGAGTTTTGAAAGGGCAATCCGCACGCTTTTTGGCAGATATTGAAAATTTTCGGAAACGTTTTCTTTGATCTTGCATTTTGGAATGGTAGTCTTAAGACTTAAGCATTCCTTTTAGAGCACACATCCCCTGTCAACACAAATCCCACGGAAGCACAAATTTCGAACATCCGAGGCATTTAATATGAGTTCCATAAACACATTTTTATCGCTAAAGATTTCACATCCCAACAGATTATAACAATGTTATTTACATTTCTGTTTTGATTCTACGATATTAATTATCATTCGAGTCTCGGCTGTTCCGGTTACAAACGCTGTAGTTTTAATTGATTTCTTTCGCACAATTTAATGTAATCGTTCGTCCATGTCGCAGATTTTGTTTCTTGACCTCCCATCCGTATTACAATTGAACAAAAGTTTCACGCACTAGCTAAACACGTTCACCGTATTGTTAAAGACGTAGAGAAAGAAGTCATTTAATTTTTTGACAAAAATTCGGGGTCATTGATTTTGTGTCATTGAAGGTTTTTCGGTTGCTCATTCATTAATTAAGTCTTCCAAAGGAATTGTAATAATTTGCCTCAAGTCTACATTTGACTGTCCTTCATTTATTTTTGTATCCTCTTATTTCTTCAACAGATTCTTCACAATTAAAAGAGACTCTTAATTTCAGTATTTCTAAGCTCTTTATTTAAAAGGTTTTTATAATTAATATAGGAGATTTGGGCAAAACGCAAAACGCAAAACTGACCTTCTGTGTTTTTTTCATTCAATATTTATATAATTTTCTTGGGAAGTGAAATACATGTATATTTTAAGTTTCTAAGTTGCTTTCTTTAAGTTGCCTGAGTTGCGTTTTATTTCTTGTTTAAGAGTGTTGTTATGAAGTCTTGCTTTGAAAACAATGCTTGATTGTTGCCCTCTTAAACTTGAATGTGATCTAATGGCATAACAGTACTACTTATAGACCTGATTCATAAATGGCGGCCAATTTATAATTCTTTTGTCGAAGTGCAAATTAGCCTACCAAGACTCGATACCATGCAGTGAATTGAAAAGAATTCTTACTCTAAAATGAGGCTTGGTAGGCTAATTTGCACGTGGACAAAAGAATCATAAATGTGATCGCCATTTATGAATAAGGTCTATATATCATGCAGTTGAAGTAATGCCATTGTGTGGCATATTCTGTGGCTTGTGAGTCAAATGCATTGTCAAGTACACGTTTCTTTGCATGGATTCTGTCATTAAATTCCTTCCAGGCATTTAACAGTTAACAGTGGGCTCCTTTTGCATTTTTTAATATTTATTTTCTTGGTCTAGGCAAAGTGAGAGGGCACCTTATCCTAACCCAAAGTTCAAAGCCCCTGAAAACAGCATAGTTAGCTATGGTGAATTGTATTAAATTAATACTACTGGTAAAAAATTCCTGAGAAGTTACAATGGGATCCCTCATGAAACTGAGTGTTTCATTGGCTTCTAGTCGGAGGGTTAAAGAACAAGTCACTTCATTTATGTTGGTGAACAATGTTTTGATAGAATGATGTCTTGTCAGTGATAATAATTATTATTTTGATAACTGTTCTGCCAGTAGAGTGATTATGAATATCATACTTTTTGTATGGTTAGCTGAATTCTAAGCTATTGTAGGTGTAAAGTGATTTGAGAACTAAGACTTTTGATGAGACTACTGTACGAACTATTTTGGCTAGAAAGTTGTCCCACCAAGCGCTAGTATGTCCAGGTCTACCCCAAAATCGTTGAGGTCTTGGCGGGCAACACCAAGTCGTTTCAACCTTCCACCCCTTGACACAGGTACTGAAAGTACCCTAATAATGTTCTGCTACCTTCTGGAATAGACAGCTTAAAGAAATAGCAAAGCTAAATTTGCTTGAAAACAGGCAATTAGGTTTGAAATAAGCCCAAGTATTAAAGACAAGAAAGTGAACTGCCTGTCTGCCATCTTGAATACGTTAAATATGTAGCGCAGAGTGGATTGGAACTGATAGTGTGGCGTCAGCGTTTTCAAAAAGGTCAGTGTTTGTCTGTCCCCACATACATGTACATGCGAAAACATTGTTTTCCAAAAGTTCCACTCTGGAGAACATTTTTGAAAAGTTCCGATTTCAGTGATCATTTCAACAGATACGCGTGGACTGAAGCCGTATCTGTAAAGAAAAAGTTGCATTTTCAAATGAAAATGCCATAATCAGAGTTTTGAGCACAACACGGAACACACTTGCAACTTTCTTGTTGAGGACTGAATTTATGTTGGTCACTTTTTGTGTCGATTCAACAAAAAGCAAAGCAAATTCCTACATTTTTCTTAATTTTGTTGAGGAGCCCGCAATACGTATGAGTAAAAAACTGCTGAAAATGGTGAATGATCGAGGGAATTAACAGGTCGTGTCCAACCACATAACAATTTTGCTCCATATCTCCAAATTGAAATAAAATTTATGATGAGGAAAATCATTTTTTTAATCCTTTTACTTATTTTAGCAAACGTTTCGGCAAAATGCCAATTGGTCGCAATAGTAGCAAGTATGATAAATACTGTAGGAAACAGACAACTTTTTTAAAAGACATTTTTCGGCATGCTTATGCCATCATCAGTTTAATGAGTTCCTAAGTGTGAACAGTTTTAAAGTGTACGGGTAGATGAAAAGATTATTACAACATGACGTAATACAAAAGCGGGTACTATTTACAGCGTGACACCAATTGCTAACTGTTTTCTTTCAAGGGTGAAAGCTGGTTGCAAAGGGGAAAAGATTCCTTAGTTGGATTTTGTAAATATTGTTATTAATTTGTAGCAGTCATTTAATTATAGATAATTATTGAAATGTTACCATATATTGTTGCAGGCAGAAATAAGATGTGGTAAAATTGTCTCAAACAACCAGGGAGGGTTTGATAAGGGCCAGTTACTAGGCAAATTCAATTCCATTCCAACGTTCTATTAGCTAACGATGATTTGCGACACTTTGAAACATTTTTTGCAAATTACGTACGTAAAGTAAAAAGTAAAGTCTCTGCTTACGAGCCAGAAGGCCAATTATTAGACCGTCACTTATCTCCGGTTTCATTAGCATGAAGCAACTACCCTTTAGGAGTATTTCTACTCCCCCCCGCCCTGGATGGGATGCTAGTCCATCGCAGGGTTACCCCCAGCATTTCGCCAGTACCCATTCATACACCTGTGTGGAGAGAGGCACCGTGAGAGTAATTTAGTGTCTTGCCCAAGAACACAACGCAATGTCTCCAGCCAGGACCCGAACCTGGACCACTCGATCCGGAGTCGAGCACTCCAACCATGAGGCCAACGTGCCTCCCCACAAATTACATGCAAGAGCTTCTTAATTTTTTTAAAAGAATACTGGATATATTTAATTCTTGCCTTTCAGACCATTTTGTTTCCATAACGTTTATGTAACAGTGGGTTACATATGAAGAGTGTTAAGATTTGAAGATTGGTACACTTGTAGTTGTTGAGTTTGTGTAGTGTTCACTGAACTGGGTCATCGCTTTTACAGCAAATGGTAAATGTCAGGCTAAGAAAGTTGTTTCATTTAAGCTGATTTCGTGCCTGTTACAATGTATATACAGATGTTGGGCAACTTTCATGTATCAAGGGAGAAAGAGCACTTAGGATAAGAGAATTTTCAAGCTTTTATTAGAAACAACAGCCTGCCATTTGTTGTTCAACTCAACATTCCCTTGTTGGAGCTGTAGACTTGTAAAATGTATCTGTTTTTCTTTTTGTTTTTTCTACTGCCACCGATCAAACGAATGGTTGCAAAAAGGCAGTATTCTGGATGGCGTAGATTTTGAGTTACGAGATTCTTTCAAATTGTGATGCGTGTCACAATTCAATCATTGAGTCAGTCAGTCAATCAATCAATTAATCAACTCACACAAACACAACAAACAGGAAAGTACAGTAACATGGCAAAATTAATCAAAAAAAAAAGTTGGTAAAATAAAAATACACTCTGTATTAACTAAAAATATCTGTACTAACTAAAAATAAGATCTTGAGAAAGCTGGATCGAGAAGAAAATGATGCCAAAGGCTCACTAGTTTAAGAGTGCAATGCTTGTGTACGCCACAGAATTAATATGCGGCAAAGGGGTTTTGGGCTTTCAGACTAAACTCGCGTTTCACATATGTAATAAGCTGCATTCATGTGCACGCTGAAGTTTTAAGCTATTGAGCCTTTAATGTCGCATTTCAATTGGTCAGTTTTTAACATGAGTAATGGCAGACCGTGAAATCCATTTAATACAAAAATTGAACGGCTTTTGGATAGAAATCAAAGCTCAAAATTTGGCCTGTTAGGTGTTAAGGAAACACACTTCCAAAATCTGAAGAAGAAAAGGAAATGATTTTTTTGATCATAGGGGCACTTTTAAATTACATGTAATAATGCCTGTGTGTTCAGTACTAGTGGTGCAATAACAACTGTTAATTTCTAGTGTGTTGTCCCTAGGAAAGTGTAGTCGCTTCCCCACAAGACATCAGTGGCAAACCATCCTTTCTGCCCCCATCCAAGTTGGTCAGCCTTCAAAGACAAAGCAATGGCTTTGGATTCACTCTGCGGCATTTTGTTGTGTATCCTCCAGAATTGATTAGAAAATCCAGTGAGGTGAGTTTATCCCAGAACACAAAGACAATGCGTGTAATGAAAGACTCCAGACAGAAAACTCTAAGAAAAGCTTTATCTCAAATAATTTAATGAAAGAAAACACTTCCACAGAATTTACAATGTAGCTTCTACAGTTGCCGCGGTTTAGTGAACAATTTGCTTGTGTCAGTACGTTACCATTTTCCATTCAATTTCGATTAAAATAATCCTAATAATTATTTTCAAACTCTCAAACTGAGGAAGTGGCTTATCCATAAGTTCAGTGTTTATGCTGCAATGTAACTTTACTTTGTAATAATTATTGCAATTGTCGCTTTCACTCCAGTCTAGTCCAAGTCCAGGTGTGAATGGCATTGATCACCATGTTGATGATGTCGAACGCCAGAAAGCAGAACCTATGGATACTGTCTTTGTCCGTCAAGTTGCTCCCAGTGGACCTGCTGACAGGGCAGGGCTCTCTACGGGTAAGCAGTCGGCATAAGATTTTCAACAAGTGTAGCGGTTGCATTTTCTGAGTTTCACCTTTGTGGTCCCAGGTATGCGATTTGTTAGTGGACGTTGACCTGAAAGTCTGCCAGGGTACATGCTATTAGCCTCCTTTGCAGACTTTCCATAAGCTGGTCACATAATCTTCCTCCCAATGAACCTCTGCTCAAACAAAACATACATCCTTTTCCCTCTGTTAGTGATGTCATATAGAGATAATAATAATAATAATGATAATAATAATGATGATGATAATAATAATGATAATAAAGCCTGGCAACAAGGTTGTACAATAGCAACATCATTAAAGATGGCACCACGCCATTGTGTAGGTTGTGTGGCAAGTTTGTTGAATCTGTCGACTGCATCACATCTGGCTAACCAGAACTTGCCAAAACGGAGTACATGTACATGTACATCCAAAGGCACAATAAGGAATGAATGAATGAATGGAGACTTTATTTAACGAGGGTTGAACACTTAATAGCCAAAGGCTAATAAACGTGGGGCCCTCAAAAAATAAAGCTATGAATACAAATAAAAATTATAAGAAAGGTAAAATTATAAGAAAGGCGAGTGTATCAATAATTATTACAATTACAATGTACACTGTAAGTTAAAAACTTAAATATTAAAATTTTAATCCTAAAATGTTTCAAATGTTGCTGCGCTGTGAAGACTGTTTTAAATAAATTACTTTTTAAGGACTTAATGGGGTCTAATTTTCTGGTATTTAGAGGCACATTATTCCAAAGTCGTGCTGCTGCTACAGCAAAAGAACAGCCTCCTTTAGTCTCACGCTTATAATAAGGGCAGATAGAATTATAGCTGGCATACCTCGTGCTTCTGTTATGTTGTGTATTGTTAATTACTAAGTGGTCATTGAGATAGCCTGCAGGAAGAGAGCCATTTATGCGCTTTTAAAAAAAATAGCACATAGGTTAATTTTACTCTGTTCATAAAAAGGCATCCATCCCAACTTATTAAAAAGTGTCACAGAGGGGGCTAGGCGGTCAGCATATAAAATAATCCTAGCTGCACACTTTTGTAATTTCAAGACTCTGTAAAGTAGATCCTTGTCACATGACGACCAAATGACATCAGCATAGCTCATTACTGGGCGAATAATGGCATTATAGAACAACAATTGCTGTTTAAGTGGCAGAAAGGCTCTGATTTTACTCAAAACACCTATTCGCAAGGCAAGCTTATTGCAAAGGTTTTCAACATGACAATCAAATGAGAGTGAGCTATCGATTGTTAAACCCAAAAGCGTAGCACTTTTAACATTTACGAGCCTATTTGCAGCAACCATCGCAAAGACACTTGGTCTTTCAGTTCTTGCGGGTGCAGCTTCTGAAGGAGCTTCACAGCTAGTCAAAAATATATGAGGCAAAGTAGTTAAAACAGGTGGTTCCATTGTGCCACAAAACAGAATGCATCAGTTGATTTCATATAAAGATTTGTTAAATATGAAACAAAAAAAACCTCCTTCATGCTTTGCAAATGGAAAAAGCCTTTCCTATAAAACCAACAAAAACACAATGTGGTGGATTTTTGGGTGCACTTAAGCTTCTTGCTAGCATTGGTATTCCACTTGCTGTTGAGGCTATAAAAAAGGTAACAGGTAATCGAGCACCACGAATTGGACAAAAAACATTAAACAAAAGTAAAGGAGGATCAGCTCCACAAATTGGTTTACCAAAAATACCACCTCTGTTTTTTAGCTATCTACCATACATAACAGGTCAAGGTGTTAAAAAAAAGCCAAAGGAAAAAAAAAAAAGTCATGAAAAGGCTTACTATTAGGCCAAAACAGTCCATTCAAAAACATTCCTCTTCTCAATATACTACTTGGAAACCAAATTTCATAAAAATATCCCATTAACCAATCATGATCTGTTAAATTTGTGTGAATATTTAAATATACCAATCAATGAGGTTTTAACCCTTTCAGGCCCGATAGTGCCAAATGGCACTTATAGATTTTACTCTGTCTAACGCCAGACGATTTTACTCGTCAATGGGGAACCCCTCGGGCCTGAAAGGGTTAAGCAGAGATCAAACTGTACCTCATAACCACAAACAAACAAACATTCATGTACAATTTTGACCCAGCATATATGTCAGGAATCCATTGGGTTGCTATGCTACATGTACTTACACTGTATGTGAAAAATGGTATTAATTATTACGATTCGTTTGGCATGCAACCATTTCAGGAATTGGTAAACCATGCTAAAAATAAAAACCTAACATTATTACATCAAAACAGTCAAATACAAAATATTAGGACAACAATATGTGGTTACATGTAGTACTTTTGTTTATACTTTTTAAATGAAATGAATAAAGGCAATTCATATTATATATGAAAAGTATTTACAGTACTGTGCAAAAGTCATGCAAGCGATAATCGCTGAATATCGTGCTTTGTTCCTGTGATTTATCGCCGATAAATCAGGGAGATATCGCTCGAATCGGTGAGCGTCAAAACGATAAATTAGCGATAAATCGCCGTGATCTTAACGATTTATCGCTGTGATATCTTTCAAGCGAGAAATCGCTGCCACGATATCTCGTACAGCAAAGCGATATGTCGCAGCGATATATCATCGATCATTGTAGTGAAGTTCGCTATAACGATAAAAAATTATATTATAGTGAAGCCATTACATGTATGATGAGTTAGTGTCGAATGTAATGAACACAGTCGAGCAATAACTGAACATGTTGTGAATCGAAGCTACGATTGACTCCTCTAAAGCCTAAACAAACTTACCTCGTTACACTGCAGCGAACGAGACTGTGAAGGTGATTCCACAACCCAAAAGCATCGCATTTTCTCTTTTGTTTCGCTGTCGGAGCCGAGAGAGCGGCAAAGTTTCAAGTGTGTGTAAACAAACACAGTCCCAGTCCCCAGTCCCCAGTCTCTGCACGGTGAAGGGGCAGTTACGCTATCATAGCAACAGCATTTACGTTTGTCAAAATCGCGTGTTATTCGCTCTGTGCGAAGTATTTGTCATTCACTTTCAAACAATCTTGAGGTTATCATGGCTAAAGTTACGAATTATACAAGAACTCGAATAGAGCTCCTACAGAGGCAAGGTCTTCACCCAGCTGAAATCTTAAGGTTATTAAAAACCGAAGGTTTAGCTGTCAGTCTTGCTAGTGTCGTTCGCATCATCAAGAAACTGAAAACCACCGGCTCTGTGGCAAATCTACCGCGCTCTGGCAGACCAGCGAAGATATCTGATGAAGCCAAAGTTTTCATCGATCGGCAGATGCGAAAAGATGACGAGATCACGAGTTGCAGAATCAAGAAAAAGCTGGCTAAACGTGGAATAGATGTGAGTTCGTCAACTGTACGAAGAGCTCGGTCGCAACTTGGCTGGACTTTACAGCGGACTGGTTACTGTCAGCTCATTCGAGATGTGAACAAAACGAAGCGGTTGGAGTTCGCGCGCAGAGTCTTGGAAAGTGAAGACACCTTCCACAACGTAATTTTTGGCGACGAAAGCTCTATCTCGCTAACGCAGTATCGCCGCACCTGCTATAGAAAGGTAGACGAGCCAGGGAAGCGAAAGCCCAAACCCAAGCATCCGCTGAAAGTACATGTCTGGGCAGGAATCAGCAAACATGGTGCTACAAAGGTTTGCACCTTTGATGGCATCATGGATGCTGATCTCTTCTGCAACATCTTAGAGTCTACACTTGTTCCCTTCGTCCGAGAGAAGCTTCCAGATCACCGATTTGTCCAGGATAACGACCCGAAGCACACGTCCAGACGAGCGCAAGCCTTCTACGAGGAGAAAAACATCAACTGGTGGCGTACTCCCCCAGAAAGTCCTGACTTAAATCCCATCGAGAACTTGTGGCATGAGCTCAAGTTTTACTTAGAATCAAAAGTCAAGCCACGTAACAAACAGGAACTTGTGGATGGAATCAAGAAGTTCTGGGAGAGGAAGGTAACTGCCGAGAAGTGTGTCAAGTACATCGATCACGTGCTTTACAAGGCGATTCCAGCTATTATAGAGTTTGGAGGTGCTGCAACAAAATTTTAAAACGGCTCTTTTAGGAGCCACCGCGCCCTGCTTTGTCGAAGTGGATTCGATATTGCACTGCAGGTCGCCAAAAACGGCTCTTTTAGGAGCCACCAAATGTTACAAAAGTCAATGACTAACAAGAATAAACTTTATTAAAATACATTTTCAATCCCACCCTTAACTTTATATCCCCTTAAACTCGATTGTCCAAAAAGTGAAAAAAAAAAAAAACTGAGTCAATTTCAGTCGAGTTTCCCTAATATAGTTTGCCTAATATGGTCGAATATGTCTGGCTTTATGAAAACGGTGCTAAAGAGCTCCCTATAACCCTTATTTCACCTGGATTTCTCTAAACTCTAAGGCTGCCTCCCAGCCATGTAAACGGGCGAAAAATAGAGACAGGACGGCAACGAGAGGGAGATAAAAGGGTAGAAGAAGGAAAAAAGGACTGACTTTCCTTTTAATTTTTACATCGTCCACTTTTCGCCCGCTTAGTGTGTGATATCAATTTCACCTCGATTTCACTAATTTCATGAGTGTGCTAAGTTATGCTTCCTGAAAAGAGCACAATAGAGGTCTTAAGCGTTTCTTTTGCATGATACATCAGTGAACAAACCTTATTATTTGCTCGCACTCTAAGAAGACATTTTTGCCATGCGGACTTTGAAAATAAAAAATGGCCACGTGAAATCCTTCTCGCCCCCAGGATTTCACGCGGCCATTTTTTTTTTTTTTGCGGTTCTTTCGCGTCAATTACGACGGACTAGGCGAAAGAGGGACTGCTCGTACATGTAGTCTAAAAATACACATGGCATCTACTCTGGTTTTTGGTTAGTGTGCCCACCTAAACCTCTGTGGTAATACGGTTGTCCTCTCTAGTATAAAACTTGTTGCAGGAACTACGAGTGTTTGAGTAAGGCTTTTTTTAACAGAACCTGGACAGGTATGTTCGATCGATGTACGTGCTTTAGCTAACATGTTTGATTTATGATTTTATCTCATTAAATGAACTCGCCACCTTAACAGCTTGGTTTGTGGGGGATTCTTCATTACATGTAGCTTAAATGGTCTGCGAAGAAATGTACATTTGTTTCACAAGGAGTCAACGATATCTCGCTTGACGGAAACAAAATGTATCACTAAGCGAGAACGATATATCGCTAAGCGAGTAAGATATACCGCTACGCAAGAACGACATATCGCTAAGTGGGAACGATATATCACTAAATGAGAATGATATATCGTTGAACGGAAACGATTTATCGCAAAGTGTAAACGATATCTCGCGATATCTTACCGATAAATAAAACAATAGCTGCCACGATATATCGCTCGATATATCGTTTGAAGTTAATTATCGTTAAATATCGCTGATATATCGCGATTTTCGCGATATTCGACGATTATCGCTTGCATTACTTTTGCACAATACTGTAATATCCATGATACAATGGCTAATGAAAAATTTATTGAACAGTATTTTAAAAATATCTAAATTATATATATAACCAAATGAAATCGCATTGTGTTAAACAAGAAAAAACAAACCGAATGCATTAAGCCATTTGTGGCTGCAAACAAGCAAAGAATGGAAAATCAATGTTTTATTACACTTGCGCTGAATGTGGTATTGAAAAGACGTTTAGCAAACGGACAGGAAAAGGTTTTTTAAGCGATGTTGGTAAAACAGCAGCAGAATATTATTTTTAACCAAAGGAGTACCTTATCTTCGTAAAACAGCAGTTGAAATGGGAAGATATTATGCATCAGAAATGTTACGAGACCCAAAATTGCAAAAAAAAGCAATTGACTGTGCTTTGGATAAACTCAATCCAGTGATTCAAAATATAGGATCACAAGCTTTGAATCAATAATATTGTCAACAAAGATCAGACCAAAGAAAAAATATAAAACAAACAAAAGATTTAGATGGAAGTGGTTTTGATTTACATAAGGCTATTTGTAAATTACCAAGACCTCAATCAGGATTTACTTTTCATGGTCATAAATAAACTGGACCGTATACATTGTAATCCATTAGAACAACAGCTCAAATATGATCCAATTACAGGTGAAATACTTGAAATATATGATCAACCAACAGGACCAAGTGATGCTATTGCCATGCAGCATGATGTCGATTATAGTGTTTGTAAAGATGATAGAAAATGCAAAAATAAAGCTGACAGGAAAATGGTTCAAGCATTAGACAACATACCATATAATGAAAGACAATGGGGCCATTGGTTAGCTGGAAATGTCATCAACACAAAACAAAAACTTGGACTTGGGCTTGGATACACATCAAATTGGACTGAAGAGATATTCCCAGTCCAATCACTTACAAAGTAAAGGATCTTAATGATGAAAAGATAAAGGGATCATTTTATGAACCCGAATTGCTAAAAGCCAAACAAGGATGTATTTAGAATTCATGAACCCTGGTGAAAATCTTCAAAGGATCTTTAAGGATCTTCAAAGATCGTCATAAAGATCTTCAAGGATCCTAATAAAGATCTTAGAAAAGATCCTCAAAATTCCTTGCAAAGATCCTCAAGGATCTCGGCCAAGATCCTTAAAGATCCTCAAGGATCTTGCCAAGATCCTTGAGGATCCTCAAGAATCTTGCCAAAGATCCTTGAGGATCTTTAAGGATCTTCAAGGATTTTAAAAGATCTTTTGAGGATCTTGTTAAGATCTTTGTGGATCTTTCCTGAATGTTACCAAGGAATTTAAAAAAAATCCTCAAGGATCTTTATTATTTTAAAAGATCCTTTGAGGATCTTGTTAAGATCTTTGTAGATCTTTATGAATCTTACCAAAGATCTGTAAGGATCTTCAATAATCTTACCAAAGATCTTCAAAGATCCTAATCTATCCTTGAGAATCTTGTCAAGATCTTTGTGAATATTTTGGGTATATTCAGTATTCTTACCAATGATCTTCAAGGATGTTTGTGGCTCCATTAAAGAACCAAGATTACTGCCAATTATGGCTTTGATTCACCTCACGGTTAAGATAAGTGCCAGGATGTCATATGGAAAATCTGAAACATGCTAATTTAAAGTGAATTTGGAAATGGCCAATTCCTATTAACTACCGTGAACAACAACAACAACAACAACAATATGGCACAAACATCATTTAAACTTTCTTTATTTGCATAGATGTGTTTATCATTGTCAAAATCATAAAAAAATGGAGATTAAGGATACAATAATGTAGGGCTGGAAACAAAAACCTAGTAAGTGACAATTTTTGGTCAATTTTTAGTTTTTCACAAAACTAGCCTAAATAGACCTTTTTCTGTTGTACATTTTGTTTTCCCAATACAAATCATGTGATAATACTCAGGAGGATTAGTCCTTGTTTTGCTCATTAAAAAGAGTGCATGCAAGCATGAATATGTCTGCCTCATCATCAATCCAATTTTGATCGGGGTTTATCCCCGTAAACGGGGCTGGCTGGATTTACATACAAAAGAAAAAAGAAAGGACCAATTAACCTCCTGAGTATTATGACATAATCTGTATTGGGAAAACAAAATGTACAAGCAAAAACGGTCTGTTTTGCAAGTTGACTGGAAATGAACTTACATTGCCCTGGTATTGTTTTTATCTGATTTGAGCTTTTTTTCGAGAAATAAACTATGCAAAAATACTATTGGCTTCGCATTTGAAAGCAACGGAATCAGCAAAGCAACACCTACCTTTCATTGTTTGATTAAAATTTAATAGCACAAGCTTTATGCAACTGTATGCGTCGGTAGCTCATCCGAATGATGCGCACAGCGAAGTACACAGCAGCTTGGTGGTTTGAGCCACCGATCAGACTTATTATTTTTCTTTTGTTTGCACAGAGATGTTTCTCTCGTTTTTCTTTGATTTTCTCTGCGATTTTATCGATCTTTGTTAAATTTAAGTTACATGAGACATGCACAAAAAATTAAATAAATAACTCTGATCAGTGGCTCAAACCACCGACCTGTCGTGTACTTTGCTGTGCATATCATTCAGTTGAGCTATCGACACACAGTTATATTAGTTTATAAATGCCATTAAATGTTAATGGAACAATGAAAGATAAGTGCCGCTTCTCTGATTCCATTGTTTTCAAACATGAAGCCAATGGTATTTTTGCATAGCTTATTTCTTGAAAATAAAGCTCAAATTGCATAAAAAATTACCAGAGCAATGTTCTTAAGTTCATTTCCAGTCAACCTGCAAAATTTGGGCTAGTTTTGAGCACTAAAAGTTGGCCAAACATTGTCACTTACTACGTTTTTGCTTCCAGCCCTTCTATTACAGCAGTTGCCACCCCACACTAATTATTATTTTTTTCCCTCCATTGTGAACAAGTCATGTAAGTCATAATTATTTAATACTACAGTGACAATATTTGCTTGATAAAGGTACGGTAAAAACCTGAATAAATTATACAGTGTAAGAACCAAGTTTTTCCAAGCTACAGTCTGTAGGCTAAGGCTAGGCTACAGACTGTACTCAGGTTCTTAGAATAAAATAATGAGGTTTTGTCATTGGTGGGTATGGCCTATTTTGGGCCATTTCTGAAGTTTGTACAAAGCTTTGCATGATAAACAGAACAAAACTAAAGCAACATTAAAACAATGGTACTATGTTGCTGCTGGGAAAACATGGTACTGGTAGAGCTTGTTATATTAAATTTGTGTATTCAGTGTTTGACTAAATTTCTCAAAATAAGAATCCATTTCAAAATTGTGGGCTAAAATAGGACTGTCTTAGCCAAAAACGTTCTTACTTGTAAAAGTTCTTTTATGTGGGTTCCTGTTTTATTTCTGTACACCATCATTGCCATCACTGTAGTTGTTGCATAATAATACCTAACATAAGCTTAGCTTACAGGATTAGAGTAACTACAACATTTTTTTCGCTTTGTACCTAAGCTTGGTTTCCTCTGGACAATGCGATTTAAAGATACATAGTATTATATTGTCTTTTTCCAACCTCTTCAGAAATTCAAGGCAGTGACAACTTGACTACAATGCTATAAAAAGTGCTCATTGCAGTGGTTTAATGGTGACTTGAGTACAACAGCAATGGAGTCTACAACAAAAGAAGCATATATATATTTTTTTAAATCTGGGTTCTCATTGCTTACATAAGAGAATATTGTGGACTTTGGTCACCAGTTACAGACCACTTATCATGAAATTTCATGCACCATATCCCAGAAGAAATCTCTGTACCCAATGGAAGTGTCAACATTTGCCTGTTTATATAGGAACACTCAGATCAGATCAGACTCAATGTAACTAAATCAAGCGTTCTTTTGCGTTTTAAACCGGGATAATTAAATTCGATGTGAATGTCCATTTCGTTGGCTTCGCTTTTTGTCGGTTATTTTTCTGAAGGATTATGAAAACCTTTCACTACAAGCTTCGTTATTTGCAAACAGAAAGACACTTCACAAAACGTTACGACGCCCGCACTTTGTATTAAGCTTATAAATTATAGAACATTACTTGCACTTTGATTTATAGGGCAAAAGCCCATGGAATTAGCATCAAAATTGTTTTATCCAACGCTTACCTCTTTAGGTGAGTTATTATCAGCAATTCCTTCCAGTGGACAAGCATTTTACATTGTAAAAGAACTAAAATATGATAAGGACTTGCAGTAAACGGAAAATCGAAATAACCGCCATCGATCTGTGGCTGGTGTGAGCCCGCAATTTTTGGTGCTGGCCTACTGCTGACCAGAGCGGCTCAAATCCAAGATGGCTGATCTTCAATGATGTTCGAGGGGATCGTTTAAGGGTTTTTCCCGCTGGTTCAAGAACAAACGCCATACTGAAAAGTGAAGGAAGTCATTCGAAGGTCATCAAGTGAAGCTTGCTTTGAGAAGGTTTAAGTTTTAGTAATCTCAGTGAAGTGAGACAGAACATGCGTCACCCATTGCTCCCACTTCACTTCCGTTTCCAAGTTTTGGACGAGGGTTTTCTTCAAATTATAACTGGGATAGATGAGCTGACGGTCAGGTTACAATGTTTTCAGACTGGACATGCAACTTAATGTTAACTTCATTTTAAGTTAGTGCATGTAAATAAGTAAACGATCTCTTATAGAACAAACAATTGGTTTATTTGTATTTGATGCATTTTTTGGCTAGACAATGAAGTAATGATCCTTGTATAAACAAGAGCAATAGCACTTTCTTTAGTGATGTTTTGCGTTCCGGTTCTTGTCACTTAACCCATTGTCATTTAATAAAATTTTAAAAAATGATTCTTTTGTCAGAATATATTGATAAAATCTAATAAGGTATCGTGTAACATAACGCAATTGGGCTTTTGTTTCACTGATTTTTCTATTTATTGGTATAAATGAACTCCTTTACTCCTTTAGATTATTTCTCATTTTCGACAGTCACAACCTTTAATAATCCTAAAAAGATCCTAATTCTTGAGACAAAAAAGGTACAGGACATTATTTAATTGCCGGAGGCATCAACAGGTTCTCCCTAAAGCTTTTGAAGACTCCCAAAAAAGATCCTTTAAAAAAAATCCCAAAAAGATCTTTAAGATGAATCCCTTTAAAATCCTAATGGTGTTCAAGAACCCCCTTTAAAGATGCAATGGTAACTAATTTATTGCAATTACTGAGTTCTCCCAAACATCTGTCTTAGACCTTTAAGGATCTTTAAGGATCCTGATAGAAATCCCGTTAAGGTCGTCAAGAATTCCTTGAGGATCTTTCATAGATCCTAAGGAGATCCTTTGATTGATCCTCAAAGGATCTTTATAAAGATCCTAAAAGATCCTCGAGAATTGTTTGAGGATCTCTCAAGGATCCTAAAAAGATCCTTTGACTGTTCTTGAAAAGATCTTTATCAAGATCCGTGAAGATCCTCAAGGATGTCATGAAGATCTTTGAAAGATCTCTTTGATTAGATTACAAAGATCTTTCCAAAGATCTTTGAAAGATCCTTAAAGATTAATAGAGGATTTATCAAGGATCTTCAAAGATCTTAATAAAGATCTTTTCAAGATCAGTTAAAAGATCCTTTTAAGATCCTTGGAAGATCCTCAAAGAATTCTTGAGGATCTGTAAGGATCCTTACCAAGATTTTGAAACTTACTCTCACTAGGATCTTTGTAAGATCCTCACAGGATCCTCACTGGCTCTTTGGGGATCTTTACAACTCCTAATTGCAATTGAAGATCTTTAAAGAACTTTCAAAGATCCTTCAAGGATCCTTGAAAGATCCTCATCTTCAAAGATCTTTTGCAGGTCCTTGAGGATCTTTAAGGATCCTTGAAGATCTTCAAGGATCCTCTGAGGTTTTTCACCAGGGAAGTCATCTGGAGAGACTACAAGAAAAAACTAGCTTTGGTAAAATGGAAGGGATATAGTGATGATTTTAATTCGTGGGTTCCACTGAATGATTTGACGGATATATGAAAACATTTAAATGCACCAATTTTAGCATAAAGAATATTTTCTAACATACATGTAAGAGAATAAAAATGAGTCAAAATTCAAGCATCGATTTAAGTCAATATTCAAATGATTATAAAAGCGATGGTCAATTGGATCAATATGTCAATGATAATAGTCAATTAACAATATATGAAGACAGCCAATTAACTGAAAATTGTCAATTAACAGATGTTATTGATAGTCAATTGGATCATCGCCAACTATTTCAGCCATGTGCCCGCGTAACGTAAGCGGTTTCTTAGAAATCTAATTCTCAAAATGGCGTCAAATGTTACAAAGAAATGTATGGAGAGGTTTTGAATATTTCAAAAAAGTGGATTAAAAATTGCAGATGGAACATTTGCAGGAACGGGATGCCATCATAACGACTGTTGTCTGTGTTCTGCTGTAAAAAATACAATGTATAACTTCAGGCAAAAAGAAAACCCTTCATTTTTTCTATGCTTTGTCTTGAGGTGAGTGACCCCTTTAAGCCTTACAATAGCTGGCAAATATACAAAAATCCCTAGAAGTAAAGACAGATACCTGTGTGGAAACCCACAGTTGACTCTTTTCTTGACCCAAACCCAAAATATGAAGTCAGCAGCAAAATGTTTGATCCGTCTGTTTTCCCTTGTAAAGAACGCAAAAAACGTATTGAACCCTGCGAACAGGAAGAACAAGGTTCTACTTACAATATGGATGTCCTTCCCGAGGTACCGCACTCATTCCGAGCAAAATTTTCCAGAGAAACTGCGTAAAGTATGCCATGTTTGGTATCAAAATTTTCAGCAAGAATTCAGCTTTCTAGTCTTTCTGGGATAGGTGTTACAGCATGGTTCTGGTCAGCAGTTAAACGTGTGAGCAAGTTCACTTCCGGTAGTGTTCATGGCGGATTTCGCGCCGAAATTTAAAAAAATAAACATAAAAATTATTGTTTACATCGCATGAGCTATAGTATTTCTGAGACCTCTTGAGATGTCTGATTTTCTCGAAAAATCAGCCTTATCCCGGTTTAAGGAATCTGTGAGTGTTTCGATCAATGAAAGTGCTAAAACCGCTGCCAGTTTATGGGCGCGTAATGACCGGAATAGTTGGCGATGATCAATATGATTTAAATGATAGTTTTATTGATGATTCAAGTCAATATTTGTCATCACAAAGCGAATATTTACCACCACAAAGCGATTCTTCTCAAGATAGTGTTTCTGATGGTGAAATTGATAAAATAAGTTACCCAAAATAAACGGGTAAAAGGATATTAAAAAAAACCTATTATAAACATATAACAAAATGACTGAACAACTAACATTAAATCAATTAAATGAAAAAAAAAAAAGGTTAATGAAAAAGTTGATATATTGATAAAAAATCAAAAAGTAGAAGAAATAAAAACATTACAAAGTTGTTTGGATGCCCATATATTTGATTATAAAATCCATCAGCAGCAGCTTGCAGATGCACATAGAAAAATTGATATGGATTTTCTGTATGAAAAATTTGAAAAACATCTAATTGATTTTTATAAAGAAATAGAAATAATTATAGATTGTCATAGCGAATGTTGTGATCCATTGAGCTGCGATACCTTTTTTGACCTTTGTGACGATTATATATTTTTAAATTATGTCAACGTTATACTTAACCAAATAAAAAAAAGAAAACGGAAAATCTACCCATTTTCCGACTGGGATTGCCATACGGCAACTCAGTAATAAAACCTTTAATGAATTGGAACAAGAAATGTTGGATGGGAATGTACAATTTTAAATTAAAAAATATTTTCTGCATATCCCATATCAAAATAACATAGAAAAAACAAGTGAAGATAGATTTAATACATGTACATGTAATTTATTTGGGTTAAAATGCTTTTAAACAACATATAAAACAATGACTGTTTAAAAATGATATAAAAAATTATATAAAATGAGTGATATAAAAAACAAGCTAAAAATTCATTAAAATTTTTTTACTGTTGTTCAACTTAAAAAGAGGTAAAAGCTGTTAAAACTGTCTTTCAAGTTTCTAAATTAAGAAGATCCCAAGTCGAAGATATAATATTAAAACATCATTATGAATTTGTTGATTTGTTGAACAAAAATCCAACAGCAAACAAAGCAAAACCAAAACCAAAAGCAAAAGCAAAAACAAAAGCAAACCCAAAAACAAAAAATAATAAAGCAACTAACGAAATAATAAAACAGATACAAAAAGAAAATAATAAAATTGCAATTCAAAGAGCAGAAAATATGATATTAGAAATGATGACAGGAGTAGACAATTTATTGAACCGTGTAGTGGTTTAAAATTTTACAATAGGGGAGATAAATATGCTCTATGGGACAGAATAATAAAATTCTTCTTCCTGCTACTGATAAAAAGACAACGAAAAATTTTTTAACAATATTTTTAATGAATGAAGTTAATGTTTGCTAAATACATATACGGGTAAGAGGATAAAATCATAGTTATATAAAATGAATAAAAAATGCAAATATATTAAAAATTATATGAGAGCTAAAAAATAGTTTTGTATAATTTGTAAACAAAAATATTCTTTTGGAAGTAGAATAAATAATCTGGCTTCAGATGAGCATCATTTTAAGTAATGTTTAAAAAACGAGGCGCGGCTGAGTGGTTTTAGACCCAATAAAACACGTGCTGCGAGTTTTTTGAACGGCTTCAAAAACATTCCTGAAAAAGCGTGCGTCAATAGATTTCATAACAATTATGCTTTCGTGAATGTTGGAAATTTGCATATGAGAAAAACATTTTAGGTGTAAATTAGTATGCAAGAAAATCAAATCTCACACGTGTTTTGAACTTTTCTTCTACTAACCGACGAGGACATGGCGTCCTGTTCCAGAGCTTTTGGGAAGCCTAAAAATGCCGAGGAAGAGAGGAATTTAAGTATTGTCTAATATGCCTTTACAAGATTACTGTACTATTGGCATAGGGAATTTTTCCATATCTGTATTTACCAACTGTACTATTAATTTTGTGCAAAAGTAAATTTACTGTGTGTGAAATTAGTTGAAACAAGACCCAATAATTTAAAAGGCTATGATAATCATTTCATTATGCAAAATATTGGTGAGAAATTCGTTCTCATTTACTTTTAATTCGGTGACAAGTTGTGACATGGTCGAAGGGAAAGATTATTGTTTTTCATTCAATTTGTTCTGCTTTCATCGAGCAGTTTTACAAAGACTACGGCAAATAAAGCATCATTTTAAAGATTGAATAAACGAACAAGGCAACACACAGATTTGAAGGAAGTGTTGGTTTAATTATCCTCATTTTAACTTGTTTCAAGCTGTCAAATTCTTACCTGAGATTTAAAAATTATCGCATTACCCGCACCTTCCTATTACCCGCAGCAACCGCGGTTTACTGGAAAATTAACGCATTACCCGCGGGTAATCGGCCGGAAATTACGGTAAGGTTGAAATGTGATACGGGAGAAGTTTTTTAGTATTGCTCTGTAAGCAGGACGGGTTCACAGGCCTGTTGGAAGCATGCTTGAGTTTCAACAAAATGAGCCCCAAAATCAGTGAAAAATTGTGACGCAGATGAGTAATAAAGTAGCTGCTATTTCCAAAATGATGGAATTACCTGGTGATAAATAACGTCGTACGTGTCTTGGAGAGTAAATTTTGACTTTGCATAAACAAGAGTTGGGCGATTGTGATCTTTGTTTTGACTTCGCTCATTTCATTCTTTATAACACTTGACAGAAAAAGAAACTTACAAAAACCCGGTATCTTGCCATCATTTGACACAGATGCTTCACTGTTTGGCGAGTAAACATGCCGTGGTAACTTCATGGCGCCCGCTGAATTCCGGCCATGTCACTTTCGATTTTGCGATTTACTTGAACGTAGCAAAAATCTCCCAAAATGTTTGTCGCTGATCGTAACTTTTTATATTCTATGTTCACGGTTCAAAATTAATGTTGTTTTCATGTCGTAAATATTTTATTCTCGATCGACTGTCCCGGAAACTTTCTTCTGCTCTTTCTAAAAACTGTGTATCAATAGTTATTTGCTTTTTCATCAATATTTGTTTTGCATAAAGCAAGCTAACAAAATCTGTACCTTGCTGAGTTCGCATTTGTTAGCGTTAATAGTATTTTCGGTCAGATGCTTTTGTTTCTTATGAGGGGTTTATTGTTTTGGTCTCCCATCCTGACACTAACCCTGCGGAACAGGGCATAACTTCAGTGAACTTTAGTATTACAAAGCTGTCAGATGCTCAGAGGGCACACTTGTGGTGAAAAGAAGTTGTGAGGGAACTTGAAAATTATAAACATGCATGTCAGCCCAGAAGCCAATGTTTCTCGCTTCTCTTTTATTTGTTATTCTTCAGAGACTGGAATGCTGTATTTCAATACCACACAATTTAGCAAAACGCTGATGTATGATTTTCATTATAATTATATCAAACGAAAGTAGAATAATAAAGCAAAATTATTATTCACAGACACAGACTCACTGACTTGTGAAATTGAAACCAATGATGTGTATCAAGACTTTTGGAATGATAAAAATAAATTTGACACCAGTAATTATCCAGAAAATAGTCCATATTTCAACAAAGCAAGCAAAAAAGTTATAGGAAAATTCAAAGATGAAGCTTCTGGAATTCCAATCACTGAATTCATCGGTTTGCGATCTATAATGTATCATATACCAAAGACAATGATCAAAATAATAAAACAGCAAAAGGAATCAAAAAATTTGTAAAAAAAAAAAAAAACAAACATGAAGACTTAAAACAAACACTATTTAATAACAGACAAATGTATCATACCATGAAAACCATTAGAAGCAACAATCATCAACTTGGAAGCTATGAGCTGAATAAAGTGTCATTGTCATGCTTCTATGACAAACAATATTTATTAGACAATGGAATAACAAGTTACTCTTACGGGCATTTTAAAATCAACACACTAAAGCAATCTGAATGACAAAGGTTACTGACAAAGTTTACTCACAAAGTTTACTCGTAAAGTTTATCAACAAAACTATTTTGCATTTATTTATGACATCATTTTTTATTTTCCGAGAATGTCACGCTATGGTGATTATGCGAATATTTAAAGGCATTTCAACTTTGCTGACAAACATTGCTTACAAAATTTACTCATAAAGTTTATGTTGATTCTAAAATTGATAAAAGTTGTGTTAAATAAGTGTGAAAAAGCAATGATAATATGGTTTTAGAATGGTAAAAAAAAAAAAAAAAATTCTGTATGAGTATAATCTGCTATAATAAGCTGTTATAAATCGAAGCTGGAATAATAGTGCTATAATAATGGCAAATGGGAAAAGAGCATATGAAACAGAAAAAACTTCGATTTTCTGTTCAATGGCTCCGCTTCAAGAAGTATTTGAAATCAGCACTTGATCAAGCAGCTATATTTACGACACAACCCTGTTTTAGAGTGAATGCTCTGCGCAAACATATTTTTAGTGTTTTTATCAGTATTTTGTATTAGCACTGTTTGGAACAGCTAACATAAGGGTTTTAAATATGCTGTTTAAATCGAACAACAACAACTAGATACTATTATCATGGTCAGTGATTGGAAAATGGCATATGAAACACCAAATCAAAGATTTGGTGCTTCAATATGCCATTTTCGCGATCACTCTTCTGTCGAAACAAGCAAAGCTGTTTTCTCCTTTTATTACGGTTAGTATTTATATGAAAAACTGTATCGAGCATTTTCTCCAAGAACCGAATCAATCATTTTAAAACAGTTTTATGAAAAAGCTGAATCAGCATTTTTTATAAGAACTAAAACTGAAACAGTTTCATGAAAAAGCTGAATCAGCATTTTTTATAAGAACGAAACTAAAACTAAAACTAAAACATGCTCTTGTTCCCCCAACTACTATACTACTCTTATTAGTATTTATGAGATCATTTTCATGGGGAACCCCCATTCTTTGTTTCCGAGAATTTATGCTTTGGCGATTCTTTCCTGTTCCATTTGATTACATGCATAGTTAAATGTACTCCAATTCCTTTCCACTTCCTTAATTTTTTGAAAGTGCCATATTTTTTGAAAAATATATAAATTCCATAAAATCTTTTCCAAAAGATGAAAGTAGTGATGTCCTACATTACCACTCTGTAAGCATAATGGTTTTGATGCCACGCTTAATTGACATGCAGCAACTGATGTGTGGAATATTCTTCTATTCTTTTGAAAACTAATTATACACTCTTTGGTGAACCACTCATAAGCGGTTATCTACCCTTGCAAATCTCATTTACTGTCATTTCTTCCCATCGAAACACATGTCGTCAATAATAACCTTGTTACTTAAGGTCACTGTTGGCTTCTTGGTCGACAAGACCAGAGCTTGCGCAGTGGAAAAGTTGAGAGATGGGGATGTGGCTGATCAGGAAATTCGAAAGATAATCGCACGGGAAATTGAAGAGGTCAAGTCAAAACTGGATGCGTTATCAAGAAAGGATCTTCTCGCAGCAATAGATGCATTTGAAACAGGCGTTATGTATCTGAACGAAGCAATGGACTTAGAGACTGATGCAGCAACAAGGTCAAGACAGAGAGCAGACGAACCGCAGTTAAAAGATGTAGTGAGCTGGCCGACTTTTCCCGCTCCTGTCAAATCGATAGTTCTCACTGCTGGAATGAGAAATATGAAGCTGATGGGGTTTATAGGAGAAGCCAGGGGAGTGCTATCTCAAGGAAAAGAGAGATTCAAAATGGCTCGTGAAGAAGCAACCAAAGCCTTTAACAATGAATCTCTCAGTACCCTTGACCGCATTATTGCTATTCGTTATCGAGTGATTGCGGCAATCCTAGAGTCAGCTGTAGAAATCCTGAGGGCCTCAACGGAATCTTTATCAGTGAAGAGTGTCCTGAAAGGTGTATTACCAGAGTGCGAACAATGTCTTCGGAAACTTCACTGTCTGCCAGAGGTTAAGAACAACTTTAAAGTGGAGTTGAAGAAAGGTCTTCTTAACATCAGGGGTCGATTTAAAAAAAAAGATCGAAGAGAAATTATTGCAGCTGTTTGGCTGGTAAATCGCGCAATTAACGATATACTGCTAGCAACTGGTGAAAGCATAGATATTTGCCGCTATCCTACTGTTGACATCAAAGATGAGACAATTGATCCACAAAGGGATGGACGCGTTGCCAAAGTTTTACAAAAACTTGGCATTGACTATAGATGTTTTGCACGGTTATTTGGTGAGGACGGCAAAGATGATCACAAGCTGAAGAAACCCACTGGAATTGCAACAAATGCAGATGGAGAATTTCTTGTAGCAGACAATCATGAAACTGTCAAGGTTTTTGATAACAGTGGGAAAATTATTTACAACTTTTATCCACATGTGCAAACTGATGACGCTAGTGCAGAGTTGCTTGCTGTAGCTACTGATGAGAGTAACAATACCTATGTTCTGGTTCTACTCTGTGGGGATAGACAGGAAGTTCAAGTTTTCAACAGAACTGAGCTGCTCATGAAGTTTCACGTGAAGGGGGAAAAATATGCTAGAGAACTGACAGTCGGCAATGGCAAAGTGCTGGTATTAGCACATAATGTGGTCCATGTGTACGACCTTAAAGGAATACATGAACATAGCTTGGGAAGAGGGATAATACGTAATGCAGCAGATATTGCTGTTGGACCTGGTGGACAGATCTTTGTGCTGGAATTAAGCGTTCAAAATGTCTGCATGGTATTCAACGAGGATGGTGTAAAAACGCATGAGTTTGCAGTCCGCATTGGGTGGCCTTGTGGTTTGGCTTTTCATCCATTGGGTGAATACGTCCTTCTTGTGGGAGTTGATCTTTGTAGACACAGACTGACAGTGGAAATGTACACTAAAGATGGCGAGTTTTATCGAAAAATTATGCTCCGGAAAATTATACTCCATGAAAAGGAAGTGAACGACTTTCCACCACCTTCAGTTGCAATTAGTAAAGAAGGTCGCTTAGCTGTAACCTACAAAAATAAGGGCGTTGGTGCAATGGTAATTGTTCTGTAAACACATACATACATACATCCACTTTATTTCAGCACGATAATGGTTAAAGCTAATGCTTTTGGGGTTGTGCATCTAAATCTAAAGTACAGTTGCACATAATAAAGTAATAGGTTTACAATAATTTACGGTTGTGAAAAATAGCATACCGTTAAGACTAAGTGCTTGAAATCCTAAAAATATATAAAATCATCATCACTGAAATTAGCAGTCGAGGCAGATGTTCCTTTAAAATTAAAATCTTTTAACACTTTTATCTTATTCAGTCTAGAGTCTAGAGTCCAACGTTCAGTGTGGGTTAAGTCCGGATGCCTGGATGCAATTGCATTCCAGAGGATGGCGCCCCTGTAACTAACAGACTGATCTAAATAGCGAGATTGAAACCTAGGAACAGCAATGTTTTCTGATCTTCTTAACGAGTACTCGGTATTTCTCTTAGTAACAATGTTATCACTTAATGGTACAGGTAGTCTGTCATTGTAAGTATTATGCATGAGCTTGAACAGTTTGATCTTGTAAATGTAAGCTAAGGAATGCCATTTGGCTATCTTAAGTGCGTGTTCATAAGAAGTGTCATTCCCTAAGTTGTAGATTAACTTCGCGGCTCGGCCGTGGAGTTTATCGATGGATCTAAGTAACTCAGAGTTGCTGCCGTTTGCCCATATCACAAGGCGGTAGGTGATTGAAGGCAAAATAATACTAAAGTAGAATTATTGTTCTAAAACGCTCGTAGGTAGAAACTTCAATTTTCTTAATGGATTGAGTTTATTGGCAAAGCTCTTTTTCTCTTCAGATAGGTTTGGTGACCATGTTAACCTATCGTCCACAGTTACACAGAGTAGCCTCGATTTGTTTACTCTTTTGACAAGGCAACCCCCGATGGTAATCGGTGGGGTTGGCCCCACAGTATTGGTTTTAGATAAATCAGGATTTAGGATTATAATTCCAGTTTTTTTAAACAACAAAATATGTTTTAAAGAACAAAATATGAGTGAGTTGGCTCACGGAGCCTTTGTTTCAGTGACGCTCAGTTTCATTTGATGTTTAATTTGTTGTGGTTTGTAGAGATGTAGGCTTTTTACTCACCAGTACTCTAAAATATAATAACGGACTAAGTGCTTCGTTAAGCGGAATTTTGTCAACCAGCGTTAGTTTGAGTGAAAGAAAGGCTTAGTTAATACTGACCTTAAATCCTTTTTATTGATTATTGTTACGGTTTTGTTGGGTATGTAGCATAAGAGTTAGGATCCATAATTATTAGAATGGCAAATTTTGTTTTATTTTGTTTTGTTTTGATTAGTGCCTAGTCCACATTTTTGAGTATCGATGCAGACAGTAAGCAAGGATGCAACAATTGCTACTGCAGTGGTTGTTGCTGAGGTTTCCACTAATGAAAATATAATAGTTTTTGTCATGTACATGTAATATGATGTAGCTTATGCCATGCACAGATTTGTTTTTATCTAAGGTTCTAAGTATTTATTTATTTGCTCATTCATCATGTGCCATCACATGATGAATCTCCCCCTTTGGCTTGTATTTCATAATTCTGTAACTTTTCTTATGAATCCTGTATACTAGAAGCCAAAGTGATTGAGCGATCTCATACTATGCTTTGGTTGCATATCCTTAACTCATGAATCAATGTTATTGAGCGACAAAGCGTGACTCGAAAAGCTCCTTTGTTTACTTAACTTGTCTGTTATTTCTGTGCCTGCTAGGCATTCTATGCTTGCTGATGCATAAATAATTACATCAGGTCCTTGCATGTACAAGCTTAGATATCAGTGCCTTATTATTATTTTATCCGGTAAATATAGACTTTTTTTTTAATTTGATGCCATTTTATGATGTTGTCATTAACTTATTTTTTTATATCTATTTTGAAATAGAAACATTGCAGTGAACATCACAATCCTGTACAAATATGTTTTTTTCAGGAAGTAAACTTTCTTTTAATAATTAAAACTCCTCCCCCCAGCCCTCCAAACTTAAGCATGCAACGTATGAGCTATGTCACATGCAGTGACTATATATATCTGTTACATGTAATACACTGCGTACTATTAATGAGTTTTTGAATGTTTAATATTTCATCAACCCCCGTTGATTTGTAATGGGCAATACAGAGGAGAAAATGTGATTCAAATACATGTACTGTAGTACCTGTCCCTTTGTCATAACTTTGATGAATAGTTAATTTTATAATTGCATTTGCAAATTTGTAGGAGCATGACTTAGTAGAGCCCGCAGACCTTGTCCATACAGGACCAAAATAAACACTCTACTTCTTGATTGCCATTCCTCATAAATGCTAAATCTCAGTGCAGCCCAGTGGGTTGGGGTGCTTGCGTTGAGAAAAAATTGTTGAGACACTCTTATCCTTTAGAGTCGATTTCAAGCTCGGTGCGAAAACGGCCCCCTCCCCCGCATCCCCAGGACAATGTTGTGTTTTCGAATGTGAAAAATTGTCCCCCAGGACAATGTTGTGTTTTCGAATGTGAAAAATGCGTTGTCCTGTGCGAAGCGAAGATTGTGACGTAAGTGCAAGGGACCTGTTCATTTTTGCCTTCTTTTATACGCTATTTGTGAGTAGCGTTAAAGTATGGATTTGGTAAGGGTTATGCCTCTAACTCCAGTTCATCAGAAGAAGCGGATTTTGTTGGTCGAAGCCGTGTCGCAGATGAACGCGAAACAGACATGGTGGCTGTTACAGCCGGGGAACACATTTACTTTCCGCGCTCAAATTGCTACGTCGGTGCAAAAAGACCTTCCACATTGTCGCAGATGCTTTGCAGAGCTGGTTTTGGTGGGAAATGAATATTTTTGGGAGTAAGGAAACAATATTTTCTCATTTACCACGAGTAACCACGAGTAACCACAAGATTATTATAAAAAGATAATGTAATTATTCTACTTGTTAATTATGGTTACTCGTGGTTACTCGTGGCCACTCCTCCGCGGAGTTCCTAAAATCAGAGTGCAGCACTGTTTGCTGTTCTTTTTTTGTCCCAGGAGTCCCAAACTGTCTTTGCTATTTATATTTCCCTCTTTTTTATGGCTCATACCCCTTGTAACAAGTTGAAATGGAATTATGTATGGTGAATTTCAAAAGGGAATGCTAAACGTCACGCAATGTTCCGAAAGTATCACTTTATTTCAAGGTATGTCAAATCTAAAACACTGCACAAATCGTCTTGAAATTATCATTATGTAGTACCATGTCCTTTCTCTCAATAATAAGCGTTTGTGGCGTGAACTTAACTTCGCTGGACGTTCGACATTCACATTTTGGCCGTTGTAATTGACGTTCTTGGTAGTGATTACTTGCGTTAAAATTTCTCATTTTTTAGAATGCGGTACATAGAAGCCCGTGAGATATCACTTTCCCGGACAATATCATTCACTTTCCACCCTTCGCAAATAGATGGCAAGCGTATACATGCCCTTATCTCGTTAGAAATGTTCTGTGTGAAAACCATGTTCGACACTGAAATGTCTGCAATCACACCAGTGACTGTTACATCACCGTAATAAAGAAAAAGGTGATTTATATATGTTCTGATTCCTATATGACATGACAACGCATAAAGACGCTATTGAAATGTGTATATTTCATATATTAATGCAAAAAAAAGCTTATCAGAAGTCGTCGTTACACTTCATACAAATTTTTTTTCATACAGACAATCGGCGTCAAAATTGTTGAGACACTCTTATCCTTTAGAGTCGATTTCAAGCTCGGTGCGAAAACGGCCCCCTCCCCCGCACCCCCAGGACAATGTTGTGTTTTCCTGTTTTCTACGAGCCTTGTCGACAGCGGTACAACATTGATTAGGGTGGGGGAGGGAGGGGTATCGCGAAAACGTACTTTTTGGACAAGTTTTCTTTGCAAACAATCAATGTTTCGTTGCCAGTGTGCTCTGTTGGCAACTGTCTCAACTAATTTTTGTAATTTTTTTAAAATTGTTGTTTGATTTGCATATTGGTTGCTTTTGTCAGCGTATAAATACATATAAAAGACGAAGAAATAATAATTACTAATTATTGACTGGCCCTAAGGGGAAAAGTGAGTCTTGTTTCTCGCATACCCTTGTTGTTCCCTGAGGTGAGGCTGAGTTGAACATCAAGGGCTGATTTGCCGCGGTTTTGAGGTGCACATCCTTGAAAAGAGGACACTCAACTTCATTTCTTGTAATTTTTATCATTGTACTTGTGAAACTAAGGCCAAACTGTACCTTTCTCTCACACGCCTGTCTCTTGAATATGCTTTTTGTGTTTGGGATCCCAGCCTATACTCAGTGCAATATTTCAAACCTTGAGAAGTTATAGTGGAGGGATGCCCACTTCGTTTTTCAAGACTACTCTCGTACAAAATGTAACTCGAGTGTCTCTTGCATGCTTGAGGTCCTAGATTGGCCTCTACTTTCTGTGTGTCAGGAGTGTCAATGACTAAATTTAATAATAATAATAATAATAATAATAATAATAATAATAATAATAATAATAATAATAATAATAATAATAATAATACATTTAGTGCGCATATCTAATTGCAATGTGATTACAATATACATGTAAATGGAAATGAATGTCTAATTTATATTTACACTGTAGTATAAGAATCTAATATAAAAATAATATGAAAAGTAAATAATACGAAAATTACATATAATTATGTTCATGTAGGATTCATATAGTGAGCATATAATATTCATAAAGTGAACATAAATTATAGTATTAATGTGAGAAGTGCTTTTTAAGCATAAGTGTTTCGAGCCAAGATTTAAATGTTTCTGTACTTTCTGATTCTTTAATGCCCTGAGGGATTGAATTCCACAATTGTGGTGCTGCATTAGAAAAAGAGCAGCCACCGTAGGTCTTGGATTTAGGTAATGGTATTATGTTGTAGTTTGAAATGTACTTTAGGTCAAAATGATTTCAAGCTAGGTCAAAATATTTTAAACTAGCTTGGATTGTCAAAAAGATTTTAACCCAGGTAAATTTGTTTTAAGCCAAGTTGAAATGACTATCAATGTTTGGAAGTCGTCCATTCTCTTTATTTTAAGGTGGCTGGAACCAGTTTCACTACTTTTGAGGACCTTTTTATTAGAAGGGTTGTCACTACAAAACTGTATCAGGTAAAAGAAATCTTATGGTACCATACCAAACAACAATTATTACTTAACAAAATGCGCTCAATATTTTGACGTAAAAGGTTGCCATGGCAACATGAAAGCTCACCAAAAACACCCTATATTTCGTCTTTACTTGCTTATATTGTAAAAACGAACTCGGTGACCCCCATTTTTTATTGTAAAATAGTAATTAGCAATTTGAGATAGGACTATCTGCAAAGTTAAAAAAAATTCTTGGGAGCCAATTCAGAGCTACCTTAAATTTTCGAAAAATTAAGGTAGCTCTGAATTGGCTCCCAAGAATTTTTTTAAACTTTGCTGATACTTCTATCTCAAATTGCTAATTACTATTCTACAATAAAAAGTGGGGGTCACCGAGTTCATTTTTGAGATATAAGCAAGTAAAGACGAAATATAGGGTGTTTTTGGAGAGCTTTCATGTTGCCATGGCAACCTTTTACGTCAAAATAATGAGCACATTTTGTTAAGCAATAATTGGTGTTTGATGTGGTACCATAACGTTGCTGTTACGTGATACAGTATAGTAGTTATAACCCTTCTAATAAGAAGGTCTCTAAAAGTGGTGAAACTGGTTCCAGCCCCCTTAAGTCATATCTTTTAAAGCAGATTTGTTGGGTTAGGGTTAGGGTTAGGGTATAATTATTATATAATTATTGAAGGTCATCTGAAAATAAAAGGAATTTACTGAAATATGAGTCTGCTGTTCTTGTTTTTAATGTATGTAACTCAACACCACTTCTTTGCTGTTTGGATTACATTTTCCACATATCTATTCCCCCAGTAACCACTCATTTATTTTACAAATTAAATTACATGTAACAATATTATAAATAGAAAAAATGTTCCATTTACGTTATATAGGTTTACATGTAACTATGGCTATTGCTTCGAAGCCATTTTACAGGCTTTTGTAAGTGCGATTTCCCTTGGAATGATCAAATGAAATGTTTGGCTTTTTTATTTGACTTAGTCTATTTGTGGAAATACATGTACACTTGTTGTATAAGTTGAGATTAATCCAAACTTTGTGCTAATTTTTGTATAGTCTTTTTCAAGTTCTTCAATTTGACGTAGCAGTACATTTGGATGAAGGGGTTTTGTCTTGTCTTCTCTATTTATTTTAAGTGCAACATAATCATGAAGTTTAAAGTTTTGTTTTGCGGGTCTTGCTTCTTTCATTTTTTTGTTATATTTTTGCTGTGTTGTGTAGACTTGTTGTTGTTCCCTTTTTCTTTTTGCTGCTCTTGTCACTGGTTCTTTGTGTGGTTCTCTTTCTTGTTCTTTTTCTGGTTGTGGTTTAATTTGTGTGTTGGGTATGAATTCTGTGTGTTCCTCAATATTTTCTTCTGTCCCTGTTTGCAGTTCTTGGTGAATTTCATGTTCTGTGTTGCTTGTTTCTGTTTCTTGTGCACTTTCTTTTTTACCAACTTGTAGGCTTTTGAGTTCTTTTCTTGGAAGGCATCCAAACACTACTTCATAAGACCGGAATTTTTGCAATTGCCCTGTGAATTGTTATCTTTTTTTTGTATGCTGCTTCTCCCAGCTTTACACACCATTTGTTTGGTAACAAGCCGAGTTCTTTAATTATATTAGAAATGTTTCTTTGCTTGTTCGATTAGCCCGTTCCACAAGCCCTTGGGTGGATGGATTTCTTGGTGCACCAAATACTTGCTTAATTTTGTGTTTTGCACAAAAGTCAGTCATCACTTTACTTTTGAATTCCTTGCCATTGTCTGAATGTAAGGTTGTTGGAAACCCAAACATCCAAAATAGTGATTCCAGACTACTGGCAACTTTCTGAGTTTCTTTGTGTTTAAGCGGTAGTAGCCACGAGTACTTTGAAAAATGGTCTTGTACATGAAGAACCCAGTTATGATGCTTGGAACAATTACAGGGAAGTTTACAAAAGTCAATCAAGTCTATTTCCACATGACAAAGAAATTGTTTTCTTGCAGTGGCTTGTTATGCTGCCTTGTTGTTGATGTAGTTTGCAGAGCGAGGTGAATAAACTTACCACTTGCTGGGAAATTTCATTGTAAGACGTTTGAAGGTATTTCTCAGTTTTATCTCTGCCGCGGTGACATGTGGAAGAATGTGCTTCTGATAGAATTTTGTGCAAGTGTCTTTTCGGGACAACATATTTTTTCTCACCATTGACAATGTTCCCTTCAGCATCAAGAGTCCATTTCTTGCGAGCAATTTTCATCCTGGCTGCACTCGAGAGTTTAGAGCATTTTCGTTGTTCTTCGGACAAATTCAACCACATTTTTGCTTGATCATAGAACTCATCGTCTATATATAATGTTGTTTGACTAGTTTTGGATTTGGTTGATTTCTTCAGCTCTTGTAGTTTTTGATAAAAGTACTCGGAGTTTACACAAACACCGTCAGAGTCCATTGCGTGTTGACCGAAAATTTACAAGTCCAATCTGTTTTAATTGCGTATGTGCGAACCTGAAAAAACCGTGGAGTCCTGGAACTAGCTCTAAGTGATGATATCAATAAATTACCATCAATTTCCAATGCTTTTCCTGGATGGCCGAGTGGTATAAGCTCACGACAGGCAAAGCACAGATATCAGTGGGTTGGAGGTTCGAATCCCATCGCCGGCAGGACAAATTAAGAAGGAAAAAAAAAGGTAGGTAAGTGTAGATGTTAAGGGATATTAGGTGAGATATGTAGTTAGGTAGATAGGAAGAAGAGGAAGTACAGAGAGGAAAGTAAAGGGAGGTAAAATAAAAGACGAGACATTTTTTTAAAATTGTTTTTATTGTATTCTTTTTACCCCCTAAAGAATCCAGGCCCCATTTTTTTACCACACCCCAAAAATTTAAAGCCCTTTTTAGACAGTTGATAACAAATTAGTTTAAAACAATGTAACCTAGTTTAAAATATTTTGACCTAGCTTGAAATCATTTTGACCTAAAGTACATTTGAAACTACAACATAATTATACATAAAAGAAAATGAGATGATGACCATAGAGTGCGCGATGGATGGTATTCTTTAATTGTCACCTCCAAGTATTCAGCGGACTGTCCGTTTAGTGTCTTGTATACTATCAGTAGTATCTTGAAGTTGATCCTTGTTATGTGGTCAGTGGTGCATGTACCTGTTACCAACCAAGCTGCTACATTTTGGATCCATAGATAGATAGATAGATAGATAGATAGATAGATAGATAGATAGATAGATACAGCTGTAGATAGCTGGTTGTTTGCTAAATCGCAAGGTAAAGTGAAGTATAAGTCCTCCCGTAACCTTATGGGGTGGATCTCTGTAAGTACATTGTATGTGACTCTCTCTCAGTGGCAAACAAGACGATCTCATGAGTATGGTATTTTAACGACCTCTTTCCCTGTACTGATACATTCAAATTTTTTTTCTTCCCACGTACTATCCCTGTTTGGAACAGCCTCCTTCAAGAGGTTGTTGATTCCCCAAACCTTACTGCCTTTAGTTCTAGGGTGAATGTGTGGAGAAGTTGCTCAGTGGCCCTGACCTCAATTGGCTTTTGTAGCTACATGTGGTAGACATTAACTTTATCAGGTTTTTTATTAGTTTTTTTTTTTTAAATTGTAATTGATTACTTCATAATTTATTTATAGTCTATTTCTATTTTTAATTTATTTTATAGATGTGATTTGTGTAATTGCTTTGTTCAAAGTATAGTTTCGACTCTGTTTTTGGAGTTTATTATTATTATTATTATTATTATTATTATTTGGGTCGCGCTCTGGCTGCGCATGCGTAAGATTTCTCTGTCTCATAGAAGGCAGTTCAAGTGGGATTCGACCTCTGTATCTCTTCCTTCAGAGGCAATCACGGTGACCACTAAGCCATGTGACCGATTAACGGGGAAATATGTATTAAAGAATTGTGTGTGACCGGAAACAAGTTTTTGTGTTGTGTGTTGTTTTTATAGTGGAGTGTAGCATAACCTGTATGTTATGCAATAAATTATACATTGGCGAGACAGGTAGACGACTATGTGACCAATTCCACGAACACCTTCGCGTTGTTGAGAAGAATGACAAGGATGCATCTAAGCCATCATTTTAATCTCCCTAACCACTCCAAACAACACATGGCTATCTGTGGCCTTTCGCTACATCAAGGTACGATGGAAAGCAGCAAGAATATGAAGCAAAACTTAATCTTGCAAATCAGCACCCTTAATCCCCATGGTATTAATGAATGTTTTTCATTTAACTAATGTATTCCAATTTTTCACATTGCCATGTTACCACCGATAGCGTAGCTCCTACTCCACTATAAAAACTACACACAACCCATAATTTATCGATTTGCTCTGACGAAAGGCTAACGCTCGAAATGTCAGCTTTCATAATCCCTGTACGGTGCTCAATTTACATTAACAACTCCGTTGATAAAACCAAAAAATTCCATGTAGTTCATGGCTATATCTTGTAAAATAGAATATCTTCAAGTGAAACAACTTTCAGATGCCATGCCAGAGAGTTTGATTCCACGTGATTTGTTTCACACTGAAAACACTTTGGGATTGGGTATATGGCATTCATATATATAGTATATTCCTGCTAAAATGACGGGAGTTTTAATATTATTGCAAAACACGTTGACATTTACATTTTTGTTCGAGATACAAAGTGTGCAAGGGTTTTACTTTTAATACATTTCTATTGTTATTATGTTATTGTTAACTCAGATGAGTTGAGTTGCAGTACTTTGAAATGAAAAGGTACTGTACAACTACTATAGGCCATTTTTGAAATACCAAATATTCAGCTTGATAGTGAGGCAGTGAGGACAAAAACAATAGAAACACATTGGAATGAATGTGAAAACAAATTACATATCATCCACTTTCCTTTGTCGTTGTTCTCACTGCCTCACTATCAATGCAAGCTGAATTTTAATATCGAAAAAAAAAGGCTTATTGGGTTCAAAAATGGCACTCTGATACAAATCTGCAAACTATGTGTTCTACTGACTGTCTTGTTGGCACTTGCAATAGCTACTACTAGTTTAAATGTATAATTAATACAGATTTGGGAATATGTTTGAACCTCGAGAGAAGCCAAGACTGTATGTAATCCCTGTAACGATCATTGTATTGCTGAATGCTCTCTGACCAGTGCAATGGAAATTTCTCTTAAAGGGGCAGTGTCATGCTATTTTAGTCAAACTTCAGAAAACTAAAAGACGTCTTTGCATCAATGAAGACCAAAAAATAATGCTGTAGCTTTGTTGGCAACAACCATTGAAGTGCACTGAAGCTATTCTTTGTTGTTTACGGCCATGGATGGAGAGGATGGAAATTGGATTGAAACTTGAAAAAAGTCGCCAATTTTTTCAAGTTTGGAGACCATGTCTTCAGAAAGTTGGCAAAAGCCATAAACACATCTCATATCTTCTCATAGGGCTGTCACGAATGTTGTACATGTGAGCTAAAGTACTAATTTAGATCTTTACCCAGTTTTGACCTGAAGACAGCAAATTTAAGATGACAGTGCCCCTTTAATTAACCCATTGATTCCTGAACCACTACCCCCATTGACAAGTAAAATCATCTGGCATTAGACAGAGTAAAATCTACTAAGTCTCACTCCTAGGTGTCAATGGGTTAATTAAAGGCGGACGTAGTTTTGGAGTGGATGTAGTGGTTGTTAGCCCATTGAGTCCTAAACCGTCCCTCAACCAGAGTCTCGCTCCTCAGTGTCATTGGGTCAAGCCTCCTTTTTGAGGTTCTTAATATTATTGCAATGATGGCCCATCTAAAAATGGATTTGTTGGTTTTGTCTATGCTTCCTTTGGCTTCTTGTTATAATAATATTACCTCTTAAAGTAAACATGTTGTGTTTTTGCTTTGTAATAAAGGTGACCAGATTGTATCAGTCAATGGACAGCCAGTAATGGGAAAATCATATTCTCAAGTAATTGAGCTCATAGTAGCAAGGTGAGAAGATTTTAAATTCACTTAGTGTGTCAAGTTCCTTCTTTTTCCTATGATTCCAAGACCTTATGAAAATAATATTTTCTTGTGTTCTGTCAAAAGCTTCTTGAAATTGGGTGACAATTAACAAAAGGACTGTTTCTGTATTATTTTCATGTGAGGGAGTGGCACTCAAATTTTATTAAATAAACAGATATGAGGATAATTTTTCTAATGGCAGGCTCGGTTTTTCTATTATTGGAACTCACTCATTGAACTCTTCTTGCTAGTGTTGTCTGAAGGGTTTTGCTCTGGATACTAATTAACAGATTTTTGCACTATTCACAAAAACAAAAGTTTGGACTGATCATGAGTTGATTTCATTTGTACATTTAGTCCAACCAATAAAAGGTTGATCGATGCATTGTTTTAGCAATGAACTGTAAAGGTTACAAGTTTATGTTTTTTGTGGTAGTGCACTGTAAGCACACGGTGTCACCTGGTTGTAAGGGTGTAAGTCTGTGGTGGTAATAGGCCTGCAGCGCGTGCATAAATCACGAAAATAAACAGGTCTGTCAGAAGCGTGCTTGAGTTTCAACAAATGAGCCCCAAAATTGGCAAAAAATTGTGATGCTGATGAATAATAAAGCAGCTTCTATTTCCAAATCAATGGAATTACTTGGTGATAAATAACCTCGTCTAGGAGAGTGAATTTTTGACTTTGCAGAAACAATGGTCAACCTCACGAGTTGGATGATTTTGATCTTTGTGTTTTTGTGTGCCTTGAATTTGCATGCCATTAACTATGCACTAAAAACAAGTCAGTCACGCTTTTGCCACATAATTTGCCGTGGCATATAATATTATTCACTATTTTTGCAAGGTAATACTCAGCACATGTATTTACTTTTCGTTTCTTTTGGCTTTGCAAAGACGGAATGGATACAGAAGAATTCAAAACAAAACAAGTTCCCCATCAATGCCTAAGAGAATCTGCCTCTCTGGGACTCCAGGACTCATTAAACTTGATTCGTGTTTATCTTCTAAGCCATCAACGTAACAGTGATCGCGTACTGAGAGTCAAATTCAGGACCAACCTTAATTTAAGCGGATAAGTTGCATAAAGGGTACGGTAAAAGTCCATGTATAAGCTGCACCCGTAGATACATTGAAACCGCACGCCCAATTTGGAAGCTCGAATTTCTAAAAATAAAAAAATGGAGACAACAAACTTGGAAGTTCCAATGAAGTTCTGTTAGTAAACAAACAAGGACAAACAACTACGCGAATGTCTTGGTATTTTCTTGCATGTGGCGAAAGTATGTGTCAAAGTGACTACAGCAAACAGCTTTGTGGAGGGGAATGGAGATTGCCTGTAGGTTGGTGTTCAGTTGTTCGAGTAAAGTGTGAACGCTTCAAGATAGAAACGGCTCCTTTAGGACCCACCACTCATGAAAAAGGCAATGATCTACAATAACATGCTTTCAGTTCTTCAGTTATTATGTTTATTCGTGACATCTTGAGAAGTTTTTATGAATATTAATTGAACCTTAGAAAACTCCAACCTCAGCTGTTTCCGTAGATAAGCTGCACCCCCAACTTTTGATTTGACTTTTGAGAAAAAAGGTGCAGCTTATACATGGACTTTTACGGTATTTCAAACGTGCAAAAAATGTCATCGAACGACAATATATCCAGCTGATTGGGAACTACACCTGTAGGCATTTGATTTTTGAGCCTCTCACGCGACTTATCGACAGTGTGACAACATTCTACATTCGCGGCAACTGTCATACAAACTGTTTGCGTGGAAGAAGGTATTCTTGTCGCTCCCTTGATAATTTGATTTTTGGTAACAAAAAGTGTTTGTCTGATATTTATTCTGATTGCTTATCATGCGACAAGTCTGTGCAAACATACTAAAAAATATCATATCATTGTGACATTTGTTGACAAATGATACGTATAACTCCTGCTGTTGTGACCATCATAAAATGTAAACTCCACCTTTTATTTTGTACCCTACGTGTTGTAAAAGGAGATTCGACCGTGCATTGCCCAGAAAAATGTTGTCTTGTTGCGAGTTTTGTACATCACCTTCTTTCTGAGATGTTACTGCAAAGAAGTTCTTGAGGTCCGGATTTCTTGATGGAAAGAAGTCCTTGCGGTGACAACTTCTAACCGTAAAGAAGTTCTTGCGGCTGGTAGGATTGTGGCGCAAGGAGCCGCAAGAAGTTGACAGCTTGCGGACGCAAAAAGAAGTTCTTGCGCGTGCATTATATTTGGGCTGTACTGTACATGTATACATGTATGGTACCAAGTTTGAATCTCCTCTAAAACAAAACGCAGCTCAGTTGACAGTTACATTGTATGGAATAAAGCACTGTGTTAGTACACTACCACACGTACTCAATGCGTGCCAATATGTATATATTTTTTTGACGGCGTGAAGCTAGAAAATAGAACATTCCCAGGCTTGCTATTCACTTACAAAACTTTAATTTTTGCCTATGTTTTTGCTATCAGCCAAGAATTGTTGGAATTAGGAATCATACCCAAAGAGGACTGTGTCCTTCAAATGGTGAGAAGTTCATTTCCTATCATATTTTTTATAGTCAGAGTGGTGTTAACTCTTTAGTCCTGAGAGAGAGACTTGACAGTTTACTCAGTGAAATGCTAGATGATTTTACTCGTCAATGTGGGTCACTTAAATTTGAAGCATTTTTAGTTTATCGGGTTAGCCAAGGTTTGATTCCTCGTTCATGTCCCTGTCATTTGCGTTGAGTTTGTCGGTTCTTTGTCCGATGAAATGTTGTTCCTCCAAATTTTGAGATACAGTGAGTAGAAGGGAAGTCCGTTATAAAGCCTTCTTAGACCAAAGTGCAGCCTTTGTAACAGTAGTCTGATTATCTGGTGAATTGGTTTGTTTGAAGCATCCATTTTTGGTTGAGAAACAAGAGTTTGTTGGATTGATAACAATGGGTACCCAAGGCTTCTGCCATTTGATGGGAAACTGCTAGTGTATGTTTTCGTGCGAGAGGTTACATTTCATATTATCGTAACCATTACTGTCATGAAAAAATGTTGCCCTCAGTGATGTTGTTTGTTAACTCCATAAATTTTCTCGACAGGTTACTCCAACACTGACTGTTTCCTCCAAGATTTCTATCAGTTCGCAGGATTTAAGCCAGTCACCTCCATCTGTGAAAGCCAAGCCATTGTACAGGAGACGATCCAGTGGTGAAACTCCTGGTAAAGTCGTCTCTACTGCGACTTTTAGCCCTTCAAACTCATATCATTTAAGGATGTCGGAAAGGACTTCCCAGAGTGTGACATCTCTTAATAGGGAGGCTCCTACGCCTGTTGTTACCCTGAGACGCGGTTCTGTTGACAGAACAGCCATGGAAAATCGAAGTTATGTTATCACCTCAGACAGTCTTGACTACAACAGCAATTTAAAATCTCAAAGTTCAAGTGCTCTTGAAAGTAGTGCAAGCACTCCACGCATGGAGGGGTCCTATTTCATGGCAACAACTGATTCCACTGGTCGGCCCCTTGCACTGCGCTTTGAGAAAAGTTCAAAAGTTGGTAACACATTGACAGTGTTGGAAGATTCACGTAGCAAGACCCGCTCACATTCACTTCCAATTGGTGACTATCCAGGTATTGGAGAGCATAACAGAGCATCAGGCAGGGTCAGTGCACCATCAAGAGTTAACACTCTAAATGTCACTGACATTTATGGGCCTGAAAATGACAGCTGCACTCCAGTTAGTATTCCTTCTTTTACACTATCATCACCTAGTTTGTCAACAACATATATGAATACAGATGCTGATGTTGGTTCTCGTCAGCCTGTTGCTTCTGATCCAGGTTTCCAAAAAGTTCGACAGTCTCAGGAGGAGTCTACTCCGAAGACGTACTTGATTAAAACAATAACCTCCCATATGAATAAGGATCATGAAGGGGGCTTAAAATCGTCTACCGTGGGGACAACACTCCTTGAAAGCGGCAAGGGACATCACCAGTGGCAAAATGGTGGAAATGGAGGGCGGATGCCAATAGATTCAAGTCACGAATCACATAAAGATATTGCCTCACCCCATCCTGCTAAGGTGCCACGGCAAAGTGATGATTCCATGAAACAGGAGGCATATTCAAGTCAAATTTCTGTATTTCCAAATAAGCCTTCTTTCAAAGAAGTATCTTTTTCTCCAGCATGTGGAACTTTCTCATCTGAAGCAGAGACTTCTCAGCTCAATAAACAGGGAAGTCCAAAGCCACGGCGAGTTTCATACCTTATGGCAACATCTCGTAGCAGTCCTTCCTCACCTGAGCAGAGAATGAGGGCAAGTTCTCCTCAGGACAAAAAATCAACCAGCAAATCATCGGTATTTCAAGCATTGTCAACAATGTTGCCCCCAGTTATGGTACATGTTTCATCTGGAATGGAGGTCTGTGAGGATATGAATGACGAGGAAGGGATGGACATTACTCTGTCCAAGAAGGATGAGGAGGTATGTTGGCCTCTTTTCAATCCACTTCTGTTCACTCTAACTTTCAAGGGGAATATAATTTTTTTGAGTTATCAGGAAATAGATTAAGAGTTATGTAGAGTTAACAATAAATTGCTGCTGAAAACAGCAGGGATGGAGCAGTGGTTAGAGTACTCGCCTATCACCAAAGTGGCTGGGGTTTAATTCCCAGACTTGGCGTCACATGTGGGTTGACTTTGTTGCTTCTCTTCTCTGCTTTGAGAGGTTTATCTCTGCATTTCTCTCTGGCGTCATCATCATCATCATCATCATCATCATCGATTTATACAACTTTTCAGACACTCAAGTGTGAATGGTCTTTCCCACTAAAATTGGATTTGGGAGCAGTCAACAAGTTAACAAAGGTCCCAACCCTCAACCCTCCCCCCCTCCCCTTCCCCCCTGTAATCTACATGGACATGACTATCCTTGTGAGAAAGATGATGATGATGATGATGATGATGATGATGATGATGATGATAATGATTATAATATTATTATTAAGGGAAAACTACATTGTATACTCTAGTCTATTATTTTGTACAGATTGTCATGAATATGGAACTTCTAAGTTTTTACATTCTGGGCAACATTGAATGTACTAATATTAGAACATTGCTAAAAAATTTGCACATTTTTTATAATTTCTATTACATGTACATGTAACTACGGGGCATATACTCCCTAGAGAGCAACTCCATAAAAATTTCATTCAGCAGCACTTGAAATAAAACGGGTGATGTAGCAGCTGATCCAAAGATAACTTGCCATTGGTTTGCAACCCTGACCCCAAACAATAGCTAACACAATAGAAAGAATGGCATATCATTGTTTCCTGCAAGGGTTGCAAACCATTGGTGAGTAATCTTTGGATCAGCTGCTACACTACTGAATAAAACAGAGTTGATAGTTGCAACCTGCAGAAGGTATACCTATACATGGGCAAACAAATGCTATTGAGGAGATGAGATCACATACCACCCTGTATGAATCTTGTCTGGAAGCTGAAGCATCAGGCACCTTTCAAGTTCACTTAAGCACTCTGCCACTCTCACTAATATTATGCAACTTTAGTTTTAAAAGAAAGTCAACTTTTATGGTCTCACTGGATAAACTAAATTTACATGTTGGTGATCAATATAGGAAAACTTACAAATGTGAGTGTATTATTTTGTGATTTATTTATTTGAGAACTTTCAAAACATCACGAGTGACCATAAATCACAAAATGCTCAAGCAGGTTCATACAACGTTTAGTATAATTATACTCAATGTAAGTACGCTGTAACTGTCTCCTTAGCAACTTCTCTATTGCACTCTATGACTTATTTATGCATTTGTTATTTACCAATCAGAAACATGACATCCTGTTAAGTATACAATCAATATTTTTACCGTCAATTATGTCTGCAGGTGTTTCAAGATTCATTAGAAAGAAAGGTTACAAGTGAAAGTTCAATCCAGCGAACAAACAGGCGAACTTCCTATGTCATGGCAACATCCTCTGCATCATCGAATCATCAGCCATTACTTGAGTCAACAAAGGAGGAAGAGGTGGGTGGGTGGGTTGGTGTATCATTTCCCTGCCTCTGGCTCATTCATTGCAAAGCCAGGTGTTTTAACGTTTAACCATTAAAGGGGCTAGGTCACGCAATTTTAGGCAATTTCATCATTGATCAAATGGTCATAGAATTAACTGAAATAACAAAATAACGGCTCAAAACTATAGAGGAACTCAAACAAAACACAGGAAAGCTAAGGAGGGACAAGGATGGACAAAACTGGGGAGGATTGAAATGGATTGCATTTGGGTAAATTTGAAAAACGTCGGCCCACCTTTTTTCAAATTTATATCAGTTTATATCAAAATGCCATTTAAACAGCTGGCAAATCATTCTCAATTGTTACGTGGCCGTGATTTTGCAAATGAAAGACTCTTGCTCTGCCAATTTGATGTTTAGAGCTCATAACTAACAAAATTGAACAAAATTACCTAAAACAGCGTGACCTAGCCCCTTTAAGGCCGGCTTTGGTTGCTGGGAGCGATGCTAGTGTTTTAAGGTCGTTAGAGGTTAAAGGGATCCACATTAATTTTGAAGATAGGAGCTTATTCAAACATTTCAAGTGTGTCAATTCACGCTGGGCAGGTACAATTGCGTGTAGACTGATGTTCACTTAAGACACTGAATAATTATTCATTGAACCTCCATTAAAGTGTAATAAAGGCCTTGCTTTTATGTTAGCATTTTTGAAATCATGCATGTAAAAATTTGTGAGGAAAAACTTCTTGACACAGGCATGCTTGGATATAAAGTTACTGTTGCACTTGTCTTGCAATGCCATGGTGGGACAAGTTGTAGGAACTGTTGTGGAAAGCAGAATATTAAGTTCTACTTTTGGCAATGCTTCATGTGATGTTGCAAAAAAATGTGGCCCTATGGTTAATGTCACCAGCCAATGAAAATGTTCCTTTAACCTCATGTGATTATCGAAAACAAGGCAAGTTGCATGAAACGTTGCCCAGTGTAACACCCATCAAGCAACTTTTTTTGCAAATTACGAGACAAGTTTGAAGAAAAATTGTCGAGTGTAACAGCTAAGGCCTTAAACGAAATTCCTCAAGCTGTTCCATTAGCATTTTACTTGAATCTGGGTTCTAGTATACACTGCCATTTCTTTCTGGTGAAGTAAAACGGCTTCTCATGAGAACCCTGTGAAGTTAAAGAGCAAAAAGTCATAACAAGTTTTGTTGAGAATATGGGCATCAGTTTTGTATGTTTGTAATTTTTTATTTGGCTTACACATGATCTAGATATCTCTGTCACTGTCATGAAGGTGATAGTGGCATTTCATTGAGGTACAGTGTAGTTTCACATTTAAAAGTTTGTAATTTTAAATGTTTTTTGATGCTTCGTTCACTGGAGTATCTTCATATCAAAATTAGTGGCCAAGATTCTTATGTGATCTATTTAACACAGTCAATCTGCTCAAAATTCAATAGTTAATTGTAAGTTAAATGGAGACTATTACACAACGGCATGAAGATATGGATCTTGTTCCTCAGAGAAGGATTTTACATCAGTGTAGTGATTGTTCTGTGGGTTGCCTGTGCAACCCATGCTTTTAGTGTATTCTGGGTAGGGAATAAAGTAAGATGGCACGCTGAAAACGTGAGTGTGTTTTCTTGAATGTGATCCGTTTGCATTGTGGAACATTTTGGAGTACAGAGTCGACATTACATGCAGTCAGTTTCAGAGAACTTCATGAATCTGTCGCTCACCATTTTTCACTGACTGTTTGCACAAACAAACAGGCGAAAGTGGGAATTGAGGTCATCAATATCCTCAGTAGTGAGGGTATAGAAAATATGCCACACGGGTCGTGGATGTAGTTTTGTATGAACTTTGTGAGTGGTGTATTTTCCAGTAAAACACTCCTGTCCAGATAATTAAGTGTGTTATTTCGAGATTGTTTAAGAGTTTTTATTAGGGATTGTACCATGAAGATTCTTGGAGCATAACTATCCTGTTGCATCCCTCCAGTGATGAGGAGTGTACTGATTATTGCAGAGAAATGAAAGTAAAATTTAGAATATGGATAATGAATGGGAAAAAAAATGATCTGGAAGAAGGGAAGGGTTTATAGTTGTCATACAACACAAATGCAAATAATATTCATCTTAACAGTCGTGATTTGATAGAATTTCCTTCCATTTTTCCTTAATAGTATTTCTTTACTACACTGTAGAGTACTGATTTCAAATTATTTTTATGGTATATGTTACTAAATGTATTACAAACACAGGAACCCAGAGAAGGAGATGCAGTGCCAGGCATTTTAGAGGTGAGTTTGACTAGAGAGAATTTTCTGCTTATTGGAGTCTTGCAGCATTTAAAGTTCTAGGTCCACTTTCCTGTTGTTACGTGTATGTTGTTACTATGGTGTTTCAGTGATGTTATCATGGTAGTGCAAAGGTGTAACAATTTTTTTTACTGTGGTGGTACAGTGGTGGCGTAGGGTTGTCACACTGCTGGAAGGGTGTCATTGAAATGGTGCTGCAGAGGCATTGCAATAGTGTAACACTGGTGGTACTATTGTGTTGCCATAGTGGTAATAAAGTGCGCAGGTGTAATGTTTTGCTGTAGTGGTGTAACAGTAGTGGTTCAGTGGCATTACCCTGGTGATACCAGTATGTTTTTGGTACTGTGGTGTTAGAGTGGTGTTGCAGTTTTGTTATAATGGTGTTACAGTGGTGTTATCTCGTTGTATTAGGTGGTGTCACAGTGAGGGTACCGTGGCATTACCTTGGTGTGCAGGGAATCCTGCTACTTTTATAGAAATAATCTCGGAAAATAGTTCCCTTTAATATCAAAAGTTAGCTTGAAACACACAAGCTTTTGTCATTTTCACAATGTCTTCATCAAGTGACTATTGGGATTACTTCATTGCAATTTGACATGGGCCGGGTCACATAACAAGGTGCTATTGTACAGCGGCCGAGGTTTGTGTACTCAATCTCTGTTTCGGGAAGAGTCCTGTTGTGGAATCTCATTGGCAACTTTTGATCTGTAATCACATTATGTCATGTGACCCAGCATAGGTTGCGTGATGAATTCTAAAAGTTGCATGAAACAGAAATCATGAGGACGTTGAAAGCTTGTATGTGCTTCAGGCTATTACTTTTGTACCTAAAGGGTACTTGCATTTCAAAAAATTTGGCTTATCAAAAATGGTTTTCAATAAATCAAAAGTACAACAAAATTTCACAAGCTGGAAAATAGTGAATTTGGAATAGACTGCTTTCGATATATTAAAATTTAGCTTGGCAGCGAGGTCTAGAGGACACAAACAAAGGAAACCTAATGAACATGTGTATTCATTTCTTTTGCTTGTGTCCTCTAAGGCTCGCTATCAAGATGAATTTTAATATATCGAAAGTGGTCTATTGGTCTATTGAAGGCTGGAGTTAGGATGGGTTAACCAAGACCTTGCAAGTTTTAATTTTTCGTGCACTCTTAAATCTCTGTTTTAGTTCGCAATGTTAAATTGGTTTGGGTTTTGAGCAAAAGTACCAAGTATTATCATTATCTACGTGTATATTAATATTTCTGTTCTGGTTTCAAGGTGTGCAAGGAAGGTCCGCTTTGGAGAAAATTAGCTGTTGTTGATGGAGGAAAGGTAAAAGCAATCTATAATATTAAGGAGATTTTTTGCCTCTCACCTCAGCTGCTTGAGTCAGAAAATGAACTAAAAGGACAGGGAAACTCCTGACAAGTAATTGTCCCTTACTTAATAATATTTATTATTTTATTATATTTTTTACTCACTTTATCATTTCACGGAAAATCTGTTCAGAGCGTTGATAGATAGAGAGGTAGATAGTTTCATAAAAATATTACTTCGCAGCCAAAGGGCTGAATTGCAAAATACTGTACTTTACAAAGTTTACAATGATACAATATAAATTATATACTATGTTAAAATACATGAGTATGACTAATTTAAATTTATTTAAAATACTACAAAATGCTAAAAAACAAGAAGTCCGAACAATAGGCAGATAGCAAATCGAACGCATATTTACACTGTTGTTGGCTAATCGGCACATGGCCGGAATGAATGACCGCTGAAAATGCTTGGTGCGCACACCAGGGAGGTCGTACTTTCTATTACTCCATAGGTTATAATAGTTTACATGATTGGGAGGAAGTAAGTGGGATAGTTTGTGGTTATCAGAGATTACACTAACAATCTTAAAGCACTGTTCCTTGTGCCGAGACTGCAAAGTGTCTACATCATAGGTACTTAGAGTTGCAGAAGGAATGGATTATTCCAAAGATGGAAAAATTTAAAGCTTAAGTTAACATTAAATACCATACGGTACGATTTATGCTCCCAAAACATTATGGGGATGATTTCATTAGCTATAAAACAAGAATTATGTACAATTCTCTATAACAAATAGTGTCTTTGATGTTTGTAGGTGTTTGAATTTGGGATTGTTAGGAATGTAAAAGTTAAGATAATGGACGTGTACCATTAAGGCACATTTTATTGACGTGCTTCTAAATCCATGACATAAGAAAACTATTAAAATGTAATGAAGCCCCGTAATTAACTCTTTGCCTCAAAGCGGCAAGGGGCACCCCATTGAAGAGTAATGATCTTCCTGGGTTAGACATAGTAAAATGAGTGTGAAACGGCAAGGAACATTTTATCGTTAATTTTCCTTTTAAATGATTTGCAAAATCGATCTTTATCGAAAGCGTTTAGGTGCCTGAAAGTTGTTGTGTTGTCTTTGTTTGGCGCATAAGTCGTGTGTTGTGTGAAATCAACCATAGACTCAGCCACTGTACATTTGTATTTCTTGTGATAAGTATTCTTTTCTCCAGCGTTCTAGTGCTCGGTCTTGGAAGCCTGTGTTTGCTGTTCTCCGAGGTCACGTGCTTTACTTGTACAAAGACAAGAGCTCTGCTCATCAGGTAAAATGCAAGCACTTGAGCCTTTTAGTTTGCTGGTCGTTTTTGTAACATTTTATTTTGGGGGTAAATTGATCAATATTCATGCGTTGTCCAATGTTATCGTCGCCGTCATTATTATCACTGTTCTAAGGAAGTGAAGGAATGACGACTTAGACCACACAACATTGTTGAACAAAAGACAAACAAACAAAACCAAACATAGAACTCTATGGTCTTTACCTGAGTTTTACATTTTGGACCATTTCTTAGCTAACCTCTGATGGGCAGGGTTTGAGCCAGCTTTATTGCCTCAGGAGACAATTTGTCCCTCTGGATCGGAACACGAGAGAATAGTGTTTTTTGATAAGGCACTGATGAACGATTTTTATTCAGTTATTTTAGCGATGATAATAATAATGTGAAAATGTAAAATGTTAGCCGGCAAAAATTACATTATTTTTAAAATTACACCGTCCCGGTTTTCTGATGGGTATGAATTTGCGTAAACTTGTTCCATTAAGTTTTGACTTTGGGGGACATTTATGGCCCGTTCATCTAATTTTACGGGACAAATTGTCCTGCAAGGGGGAGAATATCGCAAGTTCGCGCTCTGGCTCAAACCCTGGATGGGGCTATGTAAAAGATATAATTAAACAATGAATATTCCATTTTTTCTCTTAATATCAACATGCTTCCTGCTAAACTACAATGGCGTTCCTGCACAGTCAGTTAGAAGTTTTAAAATGAACGAGTTGGAGTCATCGTGAAATGAATGCAGTGATGCTTTAATTATTTCTGATTATGTTTGCTTGAATGGCTTCGTTCTGTCTCTTGCACAAACTCGTGACCATTAAATTTGTTTTTATGGTTAATGTAGCTGAAAGTTGGCCGCAATGGGGCAGACTCGTTTATACTAGTTTTGAAGAGTTCAATGGTTCCTTGAACCTCCAGACACAGGGAGCCAGGACTGCTTCCCCTATTATTGAGCACTTGGACGTGCACAATGTTTATGTAACAATACTTTATCTTATGAGCCGAGGGATTGTGTTTTATTTACAATGATTGGAAGGTAAACTGAATTGATTTTCAGGAGGATTGCTCTGATGAACAGCCAATCAGCATCAAGTCGAGCATTGTCGATATTGCGCATGACTACACGAAAAGGAAAAACGTGTTTCGATTGACAACATTCAATGGATCCGAGTTTTTATTCCAGGTATTTCCTTTTGGTTTGTTTTCTATGGCTATGCAAACAAAACAAACCATGACGAGTCAGCACCTAGCTATGACAACAGCTCTTGTGATCGCTTCAAAAACTAATAGGCACCAAAACTATACAACGGAAACAATGGAGACTTCTCCTTAACACAACAGAGCTGCATCCTAGAACCGGTTCAGTGAAGAAGTAGTTTTCTACCAGACATGCGACAGGTGGTTCATTTGAATTTGAAAACATTGCTATTCAAGTGCTCACAACCCCATCTGGACCCCCTTGAGGCTTCTAGACCCCACTCGAGAAAAGAAAAAGAACAGTTAAGAAGATACGAGAATGTACCTCTTGAGATGGTTTTAATAAGCGCCAAATACCATTAAAGCTCAGTGGCCCTCTCTGAGGCTATAAATAAAGTTGTTGAATTGACAAACTAGTTAATTACGATGTTCATATTGAATACTTAACTTAATCATAAATTGGCATCTCCTCTTTTTCACGATTTGTGAAATCTTTGTTTGTTTGCTTGCATAAAGATTGATTTAAATAAATAAAAAAATCAATCAATCAATAAGTAAATAAGCTGTTCAGTGAAACTAGAGGTCGCAAAGAACCGTGCTAGTCGTCGTTATACTAGAACTCCTTGAAAAGTCGTTCTTCGACATTGTGACATCTCATTGCACATTACATGAACATGAAATTGGAAATGTATTTCCGGTAAATAGTAAGTCTTCCCGAATAGAAAGAAGACTTTGCTGTGTTTTTTTTTATATGGATGGTATTTCTTCAAATACTTTTTAGCTCATTATCTTCGTACTCTCCATGTTATAGTCAGATGATCATGATTCCATGATGTCATGGATTGCTGCTTTACAGGCCAACAACAACCCAGATGAGGATGTGAGTTTGTGTTCCGTTTTTCTTTCTTCTTAATATTAACGACGATGACGTTACGCGTAATCCCATAGACTGACCCTAAACTAGGGTCCCTCAAAATTTAATTGCATCTTAATGTACTGCAAGGCTGGTTGAGGATATATATATTTTTGAAATCGCAACTCCCTGAAAAAGTCAGGCCATGCCTGACGAAATATTGGTAAATAAAAAAAAATATCCTCACAGCCGTACAACCAACCTTGCAGTATTATTTTGTTTTAGATCTGCAAATTATTTGCTGGTAAGATTTCCCAAGATCCGGTGCTTTCACTTTGTTCAGCTGGCCCTTGCATAAAAAATCTTAATGTACACATTTTTCTCCAGTATCTCCAAGTCACCTTCGGCCCCATCGAAAAAACTATTTTTTTCTTTATTTCTTTAACCGGGGTTAATATAGCGAGAATGCACCTTTTCGACAATTTCAGTGAGTCTGGTGGGTGGGGCTCTTTGCCTTGCCAGTTAAATTTCTCAATAGACTATTTTGTTTTCATTAAGGAAAACGGAGTAAGCAGTCAAAGCTTGATTATAAGGAGGATGAAAACAGTGGAGCAAGAAACATCTGGGTGAGAATCAGCATTTGCTTTCATTGACCAAGAACTATCATCGACTAGTTGTTCCCTTTGTAGAGTTCTTTATTATAATATTATATAGACTGAGATTACTCCAAAATGAATAATGTAATCCGTTGCAGAGTGGTGCACGCAATCTGATTTTTCCCACTAGTGAAATGACTAATCACAAGCCTCACCATTAGTGACAAAATCGTATCGCCCACCCCCTCCCCCCATTCACTGGCGGTACAACGTGACATTGCTTTTAGAGTTAGGGCCCATTGTTTCATATTTATCGTTCTTTGTGTCCATTGTTTTCTAA
>NC_090883.1:24065802-24075802 GCF_036669925.1 Montipora capricornis | reverse complement strand
ATTGTTTGAAAATTTGGAATCAGCATACAAAACGGTGTGTGAATACATGTTTTGCTGTACTTATAACTTGTCTGTCACGAATTTCCAACGGGTTACAAATGGTAAACCCTTGAATATAAAAGAAATTCTCTTTTACCTTTTCTTTATAAAGCAATTGTAAGCCGTTGTAAACCGTGCAATTTATTTTACAATCAGCAAGAGTCTTTTGAATCTCGCGTATATTTGAGTGCTAAGTTGAATGCCGCCATCAAAAGGATTCAGAAATCGAACTGTGATGTCATTAAGACGTCGTTTTTAATGGTAATACGTTAGAAAACCGTCACGCAACATTGTAACGCGTCGGTAAAACAGTGCAAATTTGCGATGTTTATCGGTTTTTGGAAAGAGAGCAAAAACCAACATGTAGTCGTTGTGTTCTGGTGAGAATTGCGTTCAGAGAGATGGTGATTAATTTTAAAAAGGCAGCATATCTCATACTTTTCACTAATGCAGCACCATGAAATTGATTGACGTCATTGTGACGTCACCCGTTGATCACATGACCACCATCTAACCCCTAATTGATATTTAGCTTGAGGCTGTTGCAGAAGCAAAATATCGCTGTGATTGGTCAGATGAAAGTGCGTTGACGGAGTTGCGCGCTTTCAGACAACCTTGGTCACAAGGGTTGGAAAACTTCATTCTATATGCATTTTGCCCCTCTCCAACCCTGTGCAATGTTGACAAAACACTTTTGTCTAACAAAAGTCTGCATTTTACCATTTTCCAACATTGAAAGGGGGAATGGGGGTACCGACGCTTATTCTGTAGGCATTACGGTTATGATTTCATGTTTTTGTGCACTTTCCAACGCAATTTGTCCATGGTTGTAGGTTCTTACATAGGTTCTTACAGAAACTCGCGAAGGGTTAGCCCGCTAACGGAACCAAGCTTCTTTGATTTTAGTAGGCTCTGTTCAACTTACCTATTTATCAGTCAACCGCAGTTGAAGAATTTTTTTTCAGAGTTCCTGGTAATTCTGCTGCAGTGACTGCTATGCATGAAGAATTGAACAATCGAGGAATTGAAAATGTGTGCCTTGAGGAAGAGGTGGGTCTATTTGTGGAACTGATCGTTGAACAAATTTAAAAGATGTGAAATTTAATGTGTGAACTGTGGAATGGACATGAAATGAAAATTAAGGCAAGTTTACACGCTACGATTTGTCGGTCCGACATTATCGGAGCACGAATAGTACGTGTTTTTGATCTCCGCCATATTTTGATTGCATCTCTTTTGTACGCAGGCCTCTTCTCAAATTCTGTTTGACACACCAGCTGGCTTCTCTGAAAGTGTCGGCCCGACTTGACAAGAATCTGTTGCACTGCAACAGATTTTGTGAATCGGACCGCTTTTCGTTGTTACGAATGGGCCACAAAACGGATTAAATACAGTACTATTCGTGCTCATATGGGGCAAAATTACTGATTGCTGATTGGCTGAGACGGAGGGTATTTTTTTCTTAATGACGAGGGCACTTTTGGTAATCAAGGCATGATTACTTGATCCTGATTGGTTAACAGTTGCTTATCCAGAGCTTCTTCCAGATTCTGACTCCGATTAAACTGCTTTCTAGCTGTCCACATATAAAATACATTTTAAGCGTATTTCTATCGGCAGCAATGATTTAGTGAATTGAACTTTAACCGAATGGAAGCGTGTTTAAAAGTTGATTGTCATTTGTCGCGGCATTGAACAAGCATTCCTCAATGATTTTGCCCTCTATGTGATAAAAATGTAATCGCAACGTGCCCTTGTGCAATCCAGGATTAATTTCACTTGTATTTTCACGGTTTTCGAAATTGCCTTTGTCGCTTCGCGACTGGGACAATTTTGTGAAAACTTTGAGAATACGCATGAAATTAATCCTTAATCGCCCTCGGGCCCATGCGATAACACATACTAATGTCGAGCCGACAAAACGTAGCGTGTAAACCTACCTTAGATTAAAAAGATCGTCCCAGTTAGGTAGGCCATCGCAACTGAGGCACTTTCCGAGATACATGTAGTCTATTCACCTGTCGCAGGACATAACTTGAAGCCGCAATTGACCTTTTCCCAACTGGCTTGAAAACTCAGTTGGCAGAGCAAGTGCTGCGCCGTCGCACGTTCATGGGTTTGAATTCCGTTGAAGTCTGGATTTTTTTGGCTGCCCGGCTTGCAACTGATTAGAAGAAAACGAAAGATCTGAGATAGCAAGCAGCTCTTTACAACTTCTAATTTAATTGGATCCCTTTAGGACGCAGCTTTATTGTTTTTAGAGCTAGGGTTCATTTTTTCTTTTGCATCGTCCTTTGTGTCCATTGTTTTCTGAACCAATCCCGAGAGCCGTTGTAATAGCTGCGTACTGACCCAAAGATCTCTCGTTAGCTCCTTTTGTTCGTCCACCAGTAATTGTACATTGCAGTATTGTTATCTGTGTTTCCAGAGATTGGTTCCAAACCATCTATACCTAGTAATTTTGAGGGAGCGATATTATTTGCGTGACGTTCGTGGTTCGTTGATATGATATTTCTTTCCGGTAGGGGAATGGGTTCTATACTGGGTTGACGTCACAAATTAATTTTCATCCCTGCAAAGCTGTCTATGACATCAACCCGGTATTTAACTCATTCCTCTTCATTGCTTGGTTATGGATCAAACTATAACGACTTTTTCTGTCTTTCAAAGGAAAGACAAAAGTGAATTTTCAATGCTAAGGTTCTAAAAACAACACAATGTACTTGGGACGATTTTGGAGAATAAAGAAAAAAAAAATCCGCTACGAGCCTAGAAGGCCAACCAGGCCGGCACTTATCTCCGGTTTCTGTAGCATGAAGCGACTAGGAGTATTTCTACTCCCCCCTGGATGGGATGCTGCTAGTCCATCGCAGGGTTACCCCTGGCATTTTCGCAGTCACCCATATTCATGCACCGGGGTGAAGAGAGATACCGTGAGAGTAAAGTGTCTTGCCCAAGAACATAACACTCTGTGCCCGGCCAGGAGTCGAGCACACTGACCATCAGGCCACTGTGTTGAGGTGATAGGCCCTTCAAGGAAAATAGCATTAAACGAACTGTTGGCATTGGTTTTGTGGTTTCAGTTTTGGTTGCTGTTGTTTTCTTGTAGAAATGGAATGACGTTAACAACATCACCAGTCTTCTGAAACTGTTTTTGCGCAAACTGCCAGAGGGTCTTGTTACTGCAGGTAACTTTCGTGTATCACACTTCACATGCGCTGTACAAAACGACCGGGGGCCCGTTTTTCGAAAGTCCTGAAACTTTACGGGCCATTTTCGGGTGTCACATATTTCCCTTTGTATCTCAAGAACGGAGAGGATTTAAGTCGCCAAACTTCACAGACATGTTTCTTTTAGTTGGCTTGAAAACATGTTAAAAAGATCGGCTTTCCAAAACAAGCTGTTGGCAGTTTCACAAATGGCTTTTCGGACCCGAAACGTTTTTGGGACTTTCGAGAAACGGGCCCCAGACCCCTTTTCGGTTAGTCCGTTGCACTTGTGACCAGTAACACACGTTGCTAGATGCACTCCGATGTTGATATCCAACACGAAGTGCCCCTTTAAGTCGAAGCATTTGATACCTATTTCTAGCAGTAAGGTAAGTGTAAGGGGCAGCTTTATTTTTTGGTGAGCCTGGTAACTTTACCTGAGGATAAGAGATTAGGGACACTGTGACGTCACGGTTAATCGTCGTTAGCATATAGAGTGTTTTCACGTGACGTCACGGAGGCCACGTTGGTGGGAAGGCACTAGATAACATCGACCTAAACCTGGTGAGCCATCGATATGTTAGCGGAGTCTTGAAAGATGATCACTTTGTTTTCGCTCGCTCCTCGCTCTCTCGCTTCTGATCGATCGCGGCGAGTATTATTTCAGTCATAAAACAGTTAATAGACCGTCATAAATTATCCCAGGTTGGGTCCTGTTGTTAGCGAATTGATTTTGAGTCTTTCAACTTGCAGCTAACAAATTTCCGGCGCTCTTCCCACTGTCGGAACGGATCCTGTAACGGGTATAAAGAAAATTAAAGAAAAAAAAGAGAGCTAATTATTAAAAGTTCCACTTTGTGAGCGGCATATATGGCTCACCAGGTTTAGGTCGATGTTATCTAGTGCTTTCCACGTTGGTGTACCTAAACAATGGAACGGCGGCCATGCTCGTGTACCCAACTAATCCTCCTCCGGGAATTGAGCTCTATTATCATGGAAACGTTTTCTTTTGTTTCGGTGGAAAAGCAAGGTTACTGATCACGTGAGTGAAAACACTCTATATTCAACCCTCGGTTATTGCATTTCTAGCTTTCTGAATCATTGGCTCGCCCAAATCCCTGTTATCAGCAAAATAACCGAGGATTTGGAAAGCAGTGCGCCAAGTGTCAGTGTGTCAAACAAAAATGTTGGCGCGAAGTTTAAGTTTTGTTCCGGGAAAATGGCTGAAAACAACAGGTTTGGAGAAGTGTCTCCCTTGGTAATCACCTTCATCATCAGATCTTACTTACTGAACTTGGTTTAAATTTTGACTACCTTTCTATGGGGATTAATGCACGCGAAAAATGGCCTTGCGGGACTGCCTTCCTTGCATGGTGTTGTGTAGTGGTTAAGGTCTTCGTTTTTCATGCCGATACTCTGGGGTCAAATCCCTTTCTGACTGCTGTCTGAATTTCTGCGCTGTTACCGAACCAGTTTCCTTTTTTCCGTCAACTTTATATCAAGTTAACACAGGTTTTTTATATATGGCTCTGACGGAATAAGTGAAGGAGGCGTTTCTTTGTAGTAGGAAAAGTGCCTTTGTCATTTGATTCGAATGTGTGAAATATGGGGCATTCAGTTTGATGAGAAGTTTTCGGAAATTCGTCCATTGTTCTTAGTAGGAGGTACTGAATGGTGGGCAGTCAGCGGAATTGTCTAACTTGGCGTTTTGTTACAGAATTGTATGACGGATTCATTGAATCAAACAAGAAAGAGGATGGGGCGGAAAGAATGTGGTCACTCAGATCATCAGTAAGTAATTATCGAACAATTTGTTTTCCTCCTAGGAACATGTTGACCAAAGATTTGAAATGTGCACTCACAGTGTCATCTAAAGCGCCATGAGCGCTACAGAAAAAGTTATCCCGTGGGGTGCCTGTGCCTGTGTAACAGGCAGCCCAACGGTATAAAACCAGCCACTTATCTTATTTTTCTTCTTCGTAGTCACAAATGTGCCCCACGGATATAAAATTAAGCCCCGCCCGGGGAATCCAATTTTATTCCCTTCAGAATTTCCAAACTCCCGTACGGCTATTAGAACTCCTACTCTTGTCCCAGCTCTTTAGCATGCGCACACCAGATCAATCGACCACGGAGGTCTGTGCTTACGGTGGAAGCAAATATTTAGTTTGGAATCCTTTCCGCACGCGGTGATTGGCACAGTATTCTCACATCTGGAAGTATTTGATAAAGTGGAGGGATGATTTTTCTTTGAGCATTTCTAGATCTTGTTTCGTTGTTGTGTTCCACCGTGAACATTAGTGCATAGAACGAACACTCCAATCGACCTGTTTCTTGCGAACCAGTTTGTTCAGTCGTTCCAAAACATTTTGTGAATCGAAGCAGTGTGCTCAATTGGCCATTGTGCCAAACGTTTTGTGAATCGAACCAGTGTGCTCAATCGGCCATTGTGCCAAGCATTTATCAATCGAACCAGTGTGTTCATTTGGCCATGGTGAGTCAACACCCGCTTTTAGAAAGCACTGTTAGGGAATTCCAACGCCATTCTTCGCAATATAGGAATCAAAAACGTGAATAGAACATTAGGAAAAAGCCATTAACAACCAAATACAAAAAGAAATCAAGAAGCAGTAATAGTAACAGATTACCTCTTTCTGTTTTTGCAACAAATTCTTTCCAGTCGAATTACAGATTTATCTTTCTGGTAATCCCCTTTTTCTGAAGTTTACCCGTAGTTGTAGTTCACGTAACTGGACAATTTGTGTTAACTGTTTGTGCTTCCCACGGATACGCCCTCATAGGCGTCTTGTTAAATACGTTATTGTTATTGTCATCGACAATTTAGAAATATTTTGAGTGTTCGATCTAACCATCGGTCGCATGATCGCAAATCACGTGACCTCGTAAGACGCATACAACGTCAGTCGTGTACGAACACTTCCAACTATAAAAGTATAGTTGAAGTTTTCGGAATCTTAACAGTAGAACAAGGACAAGCACCGAAAAGAAACGCATTTCTTAGATCGATATTTACTGACTCGACTGACTGAGAGTTCGAGATTCTGTCGAAATATATTTGACACGGAGGGCGTGTTTGTTATCTTTGGTTAACAGTTTGTTATTTGAGAGATTTCACCGCATGTCGTTTACGGCAATTGGCACACGCCAGGCTGAACTTTGCGTTTGTCAACGTCGAAGATACTTGTCTGATTTGAACTCATTTCTTGAGCTACAGATATCAAGTAACTTCTGAAAAAAAAAAGACAAGGTAGAATAAGCGAATTTTCATGCTTTTATGACAAGCAACAATCTGCCGATTGCCGTTTCAGTTAGAAAGGCCCACATTCGTCCAAAAGTCATTGCGCAGTGTTCCTGAATTTATTCAAATAGCTGAAGTGTTGTTTCCCGCTTCCCTGCTAGCAGAGGTCTATTTTTGCTTTCGCTGGGCAGACGATTACGGAAAAAGCGACCTCTGCTATGGCTCGAAACTCATTGTGTTGAGTATGCGCGGTGGTGACTTAGCGACCGAATCTTCACGTAATACTTTACGTTGTGTGGGCTCACTTAACAAAAGCGGAAGTACTGTAAAGGAATGCGCGGGACACAGCGGGCTCAAGTCACAGTCAGCAAACATATCATTGGGCATGCTCTTTGACGAGTGCTGTCCAAGGTTGTGGACGGCGGTTGGATCAAAGTGAGTTTCCACCAATGGCAGAGGCCTCTTTTCCCGTCTTCATCAGCACAGCGAACGCAAACGAAATGAGATCTCTGCTAGCAGGGAATTTTCCCGCGTGATTCGCCTGAGTGCATTTAGCCAGCCAATCAGATCACGCATTCGGACAAACCGTCATTTGAAAACAAAAACAAACGACCGCAATGACTTTTGGGCAAATGTAGGCCTTTGAATGCTATGCTACATTCCTCCATTGTTCGATTGTAACTTGTGTTACGTGTGAAGGAGAGGTGCAGCGAGACGTGAAAGTGCTTGCGTTTCGTTATTGGCCTTCCTGTCAGGCTTAAATAACGTCAGAATAATTAAGCAATGGTTCTTGCCAAACAGCCTCTTTCTGGTTGGGTCTCCTAATGTTGTGTTCATTTTAGTTTTTGTTTCTTTAGTTCCGCAATTATCGAGCCGCAAATAATGTAAATAAATATGTGATTCACTTTTAGTAATAACGCAATGCCGGTTTCCTTTTCTTTGTAGGTTCAAGATTTGCCTGTTCATAATTTTGAAACGCTGAAGTATCTTGTGAATCACCTGAAGGTGGTGTCTGAAAACTGTGGCAAAAATAAGGTATATCGAATCGTTATCTTTGAATTCTAGACCCCGTTTGATCCTCTAATTGCCGGAGTACCATGACGTCTATTCTTCGTAGTTTGGAAGAGAGCTGTCTAGAAGAGTGTCTAGTTATTCTAGCGCTGGAGCACGAATTGTGGCACTGTGAACTGAAATCAACAGTGAAGGCAAATCAAGTCATATGCTGGTTTTTGAGGAGAGGGGAAAACTGGAATACCCGGAGAAAAACCTCTCGGTGCAGAGTAGACAACCAAACAAACTCAACCCACATATGACGCCGAGCCTGGGAATCGAACCCGGGTCACATTGGTGGGAGGCGAGTGTTTTCACCACCGCGCCATCCCTGTACCCATTTAAGGTCACCTCTTTAAGGTCACCCTTTTGGGTCACCCCTTTTAGGTCACCCCTTTAAGGTCACCATTTTAAGGTCACCCCTTGCGTGTTTGATAACAATGATAGCCAATCTGGACCTTCTACTCAAATTCGGAACATATCTCCAAGCGCTACAGAGGCAATTATTTTCGATTTCGGTCTCAGCCTTTGGCTTTATGGTCTTCTTTGGGGACTCAATTGGATCACTAGGTTTGCTTTCGGTTTTGATGTATTACTGTTGCGGGGAGAGGATACACCACTTATTACAAGGAAATGAAGAAGATATTAAAATACAAGTTTCTTGCTTGTTTTTTACGCGTTAGCTACGAATAGTTGGCTTGACGCTTTAGTGTGACAAGGGATTTTACAAAGCTTTTTGTCAGGGTCGATTAAAAAAGTTGCAACCAAATTAATAGTCTGTTGTTTTAGATGGAGGTGCGTAACCTAGCCATCGTGTTTGGCCCAACCATCATAAGGACTGGAGACGACTCAATGATGGCAATGGTCAAGGACATGTCAGATCAGTGTCGCATAGTGGAGACTCTTATAACAGAGGTGTGTAGACAAGTTCTTTCATCATCAAGTTTGCCTACGATTGTAAACTTGCTTGAATGAATGAAGATTCTGTAAGTCGATCTAGCTCCATATAATTTTCTGGGGCAATAGTTTAGTTTGTCGTTTCGCTTAGAGTTTCACCACCAAGGTGATCTGGTGATGTAATTTGGAGGACTGGGAAGAAAATTTTTCACGCCCTATCCCACAGCCGTGCGCGGCCTTAGGTGTTGTTTCCAAATCTCCTGCAGTATTTCCATCTCCAAAACTCAACAGATCATTACGTGTCTCCGACATTTCCTGTTACTGAATGAACATTCAAGTAGAACCGACGAGATCTCACCTCGCCTCTGCCATGTTGAATTAAAAAATAGCATTCAAGGCCGCACGCGGTTGTGGGATACGGCGTTAAAATTTATCTCACCAGTCCTCCGAATCACGTCACCAGATCACCTGGCATAAGAGGGTCGCACGAGTCTCTTAATTGTAACTGAACTAAATTGCTGTAAACGAGAATGATCATCGCACGTGCGAGCAACCTTAGCAGTTGGAAAGGAATCTGAAAAAATCCAGGCTTAAAAAAGGACTTGAACCCATGACTGTGCAGTTGCGCTACCCTCCTATATTACCTAGTTAATCATAAAAATTACAATTTCCGCAATTGTGATTAGTTTAAAAACTCCTATTTTCCACTAATTCACTTGCCAAGTTGTCATCGGACAGTTTGTTATCGGACGGTTCAATAAGCCAACCAATCGTAACCTTGGTTTCAATCACCATAGAAACAGTATACAGACTCCTAAATAGGACATTTGCATGATGACGCCATATGACTACAAGTACCAGAATCCTTCAGGTTTCGCTTGTGTCATGTTAATTAGAGCTATTGTTATTTTTACCCCACTGGGAATACAAAATTCAAATATGAAAAGAAAAACAAACTGGATTGTGGTAGTTGTAGTCAAGTGACGCCATCGTGAAAATTGCCTATTGAAGGTTTCTTTCTCTCGTTCTCTCAGAGCGACATTAAAGAATTTACGCCTCGTTTGTCAGTCTTTTAACGCAAATTTTCGCTTTCTTTCATAACTTGGCTCTTCTTCTTTTCTCCGAAAATGTAATTTTTTAAGATTAACGGGTAAGAGGACTTCGTGTCGTCCAATTGGCCAGTTTCATATTCTAACGGTTGGACTGGATCTAGCATGAAATGGAGGCTAATGTGGGCAAATGAATTGCCTTTGAAAAGATTTGCCCGCATTAGCCTCCATCCCATGCTAGATCCAGTCCAGCCGTGAAAATTCGAAAATGGTCTATTCGGTCTGTGATCATACTCGTGTACGCAATTTATAAACAATTTAAAAACATAATGGAAAATAGAAATATTAACTTGAAGTAGTCATTCTCTCTCTTAATGCCGGGACACACTAGGCGACAAGTCGTAGCGACATGTCTCTGCGACAAGTTGCTCCATGTGTACTACTTGCAAAACAAGTCGGTGCGACAGCACGCCTGTTCGGTGCACACGCAGTGGCCT
>NC_090883.1:24058302-24060802 GCF_036669925.1 Montipora capricornis | reverse complement strand
ATAGTGCGTGATTTTCCTCGCGATTTTCAGCGCAAGTTGTCCGATCAGGACAGTTTCGAGAACACTGAACAGCTCAGTAGCAGCAGTAGTACAAGTCACAGTAGCAGCGCACACAGTAGTAAGAATCCATCGCTGGATTCACTGCATGTCACATCACAACCAGATAAAATGACCATTGTGCCTATTGTGCTTCACGCCGAGGCACCGCGTGTCAACAACACTGGTAAAGCGCTATCGCCAAACTATATGCATCAGGAGTCTAAACCGCGGTCTTCTAATGAGACGGTGGTAGCTGTTGTTAAGGGAAGAGGCGTGGTGTCTGGTATGGTACGACCGTTTGATCCAACACGGAGACCTGCCAGCTTGGACATCCCTTTGAGAAGAGAGAGCGCGGAAGATGCTCGGTTGGCCAGGAGGTCGTTAGGTTCTGAGGAAAGTAGCGACACGAGCAGCGATGAGGGAGATGAATGCGCGATCAGCATGTCAAAGACATTTGATGAGAAGCTGAGGAGCTTGTTGGACCTTGGTAATTCACTTGATAGTAAAGCAAGCGATGATGACAAATCCTCCGTTCAAAGCGAACCTCTTAAAAAGCAAGTTTTGACCAGCGAGGACATGGCACAGCGTCGCTCATCAGAACAACCTGGGGGAAGAATTTATAAAGTTGTTGGAGTTAGCCCTGCCAGAGACTCCTTTGCGAGTGCTTCCACGCTTTCAAGCAGGGAAAACCCATCGTCTAAAAACGATACTCAGCACGATAAGTCAGAAAGTGAGGTGCGATCGAGCAGCATAGTGCAAATCAATGCAAGAAAATACTTTGCCAATCCTGCCGGCGAAGAGCATAACAGGTATTATCATGATTTGCCATCTTCAGGGAATAGAGTGTCTGTCGAAGAGAAGACACCAAAGGCATCTGATAGTAGACATGTTGGAGCGCTCAGGCAAAGGTTCGAAATCATTCCTGGTCGAGTTTCGAGTAGTTCACCGGGACCCTACGCAACAGCACTGGGAAATAAAAATAGGATGTCTGCACCAACGATTCAAGGCAAGATGACGTCATATGGTGTAAAAGATGGGCTGTCACCACAGGAAAACCAGGGTAAAGTACGAGGAAGCCAAGAAAGTATATCCCGACAGGGTACCCAAGGAAAGAACAAGGAGCCTGTCTCATCAGTCAGGGAAAATAGGATTGGAGCCATGCGAACGGCGACTCCAGTATCTCGGAGAGAGTTCAGTATGCAGCCAGGTAGTGCGAAGGCCCAGTCGTCTCACAGTGGGCTAAGTATGGGTGAGCGAGGTGGTGTGCAAAGAGCACCTGAAAGCAGAACACCAACTTCAAGAAGCATTCGCCTCGAGTCAAGCCTCGCTAGATATTCATCCACAACACCATCGAGACACAGCATGGAGAGGAGTGATGCTAGTGACAACAGAAATGTGCGGTCCCGTTTGAACTTGGGTCATGCAGCAGGGGAACGGTCCAAGGGGCAGCCGTTTGCGGGAAGGACGCAGCTACCTCCGAAGATGATGACCAGGGATCATGGAACCAAATCCAAATTTCTAACTCACAAAGACTCGGCAAAAGAACTTCTACCATCCAAGAATAGGATGCCCCCAAGAGACGCCAGAGAGTCGCAGGCCCAAAGAAAGCTGGAGAAAGATGCTCAACATATAGCGGAACTGCTAGAAGAGATGCACACAGAGCGACACTTGAATCTGTCCCGTCAGCAGTCGGACATATCAGGACAAGCACAGAAAGCCGCTGCACAGAGGGCTGCCATGCGCAGACGCCGCCGGAGCTTGGGAGACGACAGTGATCCAGATGCACCTTTACAAAACAGGGTTCCAGAACAAAGTCGTGATGTATCCCAGGGTGCTTCTAGGGCACCATTGTCTTATGGAATAGAAACAAGGTCGCATGGTTCATCGCGTGACAATTATACGCGGAGTGGATATCATACTGTGAGAAGGTAACACCAACATCTAACCAGAGTCTGAAACCTCTTGACATGGTGCGAGTACTTGAAAAACAAGTCTAAAGGAGGTGACAGGTAGCATGCACAAGCATCTAGCATCAACGTGTTTTTACGTCTTTTGAAAAAAGAAATAACAGAGAGTTTAAAAAGCGAAGGCAACGGCAACGAAATAAACAATAGGTTTAACAAGCCAAAACAACGATCGTGCATCCAGCACATACTTTTTACAACCCGAGTAACTTTCCTTATCGTGTTCTACAAAACAGTGTGACAAGATCAAATTCGGGGTTTTGTGGAGAGCGTCAGCTCAAGGGTGAATACTCTTTCTTTTTTTAACTAAAGCAGTTGTTACTTGTTTGGTGTTAGACCGGTTTGCTCCCATCGCACGAGTCTAAAAATGTGAAATAACCACAACCTAGATCCTATCGATCAAACGACCCCAGCCTCCCAGATACCACGCCTGGGCTCAGAATTCTTATATTTAATTGCGGTTTTCGATGTCGTTGTCTTGGCAGAGGCTGAAACTC
>NC_090883.1:24043302-24045802 GCF_036669925.1 Montipora capricornis | reverse complement strand
CCATTTTCCCAGAAAACGTGGGTTCCGATCTTTTCGCGCATGCTTGACTTTAAACGCAAACAGAAAAGAGAAAACAGTAAACAGTAGAAATGGCGGGTTGAAAGTATTCAAGAAAAAAAAAATTAGCCTTTCATACCATAAAAGAAACTAGAGAAATGATCATTGGCTAGCCTGTTCCAGGCTCCCAGATAGTCGGGAAAACGAAAACAACTGCGTGGGAAAAGCGAGTGGGGGCTTAGGTCGAGGCGAGGCGCCTCGCCTCGACCCAAGCTCCCATTCATTTTTCTCACGCATTTTTTTCTTTCCCTACTATCTGGGAGCCTGGAACAGGCTAATCATTGGCTTGCTGTAAGAGCGAGTGAAGATGAAACTTCAGTAAGTGTATTTTCAGTGTTTCAGCGTGCATTCCACCGTGCAGAATGCCATCGTGCACGCAACACGATTGACACATTTTTGTGGAAATGACATCAATGTCCTCTTCTACTACAATTTTATGTTTCCGTAATTCTGAATGGCTTCGACAACACCTTCTTTCACGGATTAATCCCCAGAGAGACTGATGTAATGTTTTCCCACGGTACTTTTGCAACAACAGTAATCAGTTTTTGGCAGCGTGGGAAAATTTCCGTGCGGTATTGGACATAATTCAAAACCTGTCGTTTTTTTGTGATTTATATTTTTCTGAGGTAGAAAAAAAAAACAGCATTGAAACTAATTTTAGATTTGAATCTCCCATCCAAATCTTGGGGAATTACTTACCCACTTCCTGTCGGACTGCCATTGTTATAAAAGCGACCAATCAAAAAATAGTTTAAGTCCATCATACCATGATATAGGAAGCAGTGTGGCCCAGTGGTTAGGGCGCTTGCCTTGAGATCCGGAGATCCTGGGTTCAAGACCCGCTCTGACCACTCGTTGAATTTGATCCTGGTAGTCCCTGGCTCAGCTTCCCAGCTGCACTTGTAAAAAGCTAACTGGTTTGCCTCCGGCCAGTTGGGATTCTTAACAGTTGCTGTTGTTGTTGTTCTGTTCTGTCGTTTCCGATTGTGTACCATTGGCCCTGAAAAGCCCCAATGGGGAGCGGTCAATTAAGTATGTATGCATGTATGTATACCAGAATCTCTCCGGGCGCTCACTCGCTGACCAAAAAGCCCGAGGACTCTGGGTGCGAGATTGCGTGTTTCTTGACTGTGACTTAAGTCAGCTGAGTCTAACGCATTCCTTCACAGGTAATTCTGCTGTTATTGAGTGAGCCCGTACAACATGTGAAGTATCACGTGAGGATTTGGTCGCTAAGAAACCGCTGATCATGCTCAACATAGTGGGTTTTTGAACCATGACAGAGGTATCTTTTCCCTGCGAACGCAAAAGAAAAGAGACCTCTGCTAGCAGGGAATCTACTGACGACCGTGCGGTCAAACGCGAAAGTTGAATGACGATATTTGTAGCGACTCCATTTCTGTGGTCCGCCCTTTTGTCGAAACTTTAACCAAGCGGGTAAGTAGTTGTATGGGCTCATCCAGACCAGATTTGACAGGTAGTCATCAAATGACGTCATCAATCAAGAAGGGGGCGTGCATAAATTAGGGGCATGTTGGGGCATGACGCAATGACGGTTGTAACCCTAACACGTGAAACAGCACGTGTATCCAAGGTCGTCGCATAAATTAGGGTTAGGTTAATGAGATGCCAGTCATGTACCAATACGAGGATCAGATATTTTCATCGATGAGAATGACAAAGAAAGAAACGTAACCCTAAAATAATGTTTCGTAAGGTGCGCATAAAATAGTACTGTGTGTGTATATCATTTTTATCGGTATGTGACTAGCCTGGTTTGGAGAGAGAGAGAGAGAGAGAGCTCTGTCCTGCTCTGGAGTGGAACTGTGAATAAGAGATCGCAGCAAAGCAAAGACAAGACTAAGGAAAATAAACCAATCACAACCACACTAGATGACCTCATCGGAAACCAATCAGAAACAACCATTACCTCATCGAGAGCCAATCAAACGCAAATACCTATTGTTTTGAAGGGAGTCAAACAGAATTTTAAAACACGTACACAAAAGGCTTTACACGCCTGGACAAGTCCACAATCGCATAGAGGCGATCGAAGCGTAAAGAAGGAAGAATATAGTCCAAAAAAGTTGTTTTGTGTGGAAAAGAGGAGCATTCTCAACTCTTTCACGCTTTTTAAACAAACGTGAACTCCGTTCTTTTTTTAAGGAAAGTTTTCTCAACCTCGCGCTTGAATGAAACACGGGTAAATGGAATCTTTTTATGTAAGAATACACAAAGACATCCTTCAGTGCACAGACACAAAGAAAGCCTACTCAACAGATTTGAATAAAGCCTTTCCTGAAAACGCTTGTAAAAAACCTTCGGATTTTAAGAAGCGTTTTATACTGTTGTATGGTGAAGCGGGAGTTAATTTCATATCGTATTTCAAAATACTTTTCACAATATTTGACGCAGTGCGCAAACAACAATATACATTTCA
>NC_090883.1:24025802-24030802 GCF_036669925.1 Montipora capricornis | reverse complement strand
TCTGCTCATCCATCGAAAATCATAGGTTTCCGTGCATAGGTTTTTAGGAGTGGGATTTTTAGATAATTGCATGCCGCTAGCGGTGTCGCAAAAAGTAGAGTTCATCCTCGAAGAGCATTTTCGTACGCTCTATCCGTTGCAACCACTACCGGAATTCGATGGCACGAGGAAAGAAAATGTTAAAAAAAGATAACTTCTTACAGTGGGAATTTTTTCATTTCATCATATTTTGTAGATAGTAAGTAAAGTAAGTGATTCATCATTAAAATAATAGGGGTCACCGATGATCTAAACGAGTAAAATCGATGTGATTTTGTAAAGCTCTTGGAAACTTTCGTTTGTCACGCTTTTGCGTGACCTGTCGGGGAAGGACTGGAACCAAAGAGAGGATCGATCCTTGAAGGGATACCGAAAAAAAAAAAAACTTTCTCGAGCATAGCAACGAAGTTTTAAGCTGGCGTCATCTTCATTTGGTTAGTGTTTTGTATAATATCTCTTCATTGCCGTCATGTTCATCTTCTGGAGTGTGGTTTTTGTAAAATTTAATCGCTGGTTGTTTCCACGCAGGTCCGCTCTATTCACGTGGACGAGGACTAAAATACTGCTCTATTTTCACGAAAGTAAAGGAAAGGAACTTCAAAAACATGCATTCATTTTGAACTTAAGTTTGTGGGGTAATAAAAACATTAAAAAAAAACCAGCCCCATTAAATTTACGCAACGGTTCGTCCTCGAGTTTTCAAACTTTCAGCCGCCACTCCATCAACTACCTTTTCCAGCTGAGCTTTTCCATCCTCCCGCTCACTTCTCTTTAACGTTTCATGATGATTCGAAAATAAATGTGCCATTCTTTTGCCATCCTGGAATTTTTTCCCCGGCGTTTTTGTCGCCATGCTTGAAAAATATTTATGATGAAAGTCAAGTAGACTAGTACACGACTGATAAAACAACGCGAATATCAGTCGTGCAGTAGTCTCCTTGACTTTCATAAATATTTTTTAATCAATTTTGACTGATCATGATTTTCTCTGATCCTACGCTGTGCAAAACTTATCGTCCACGGTTTTTGCGAAGGTTTTCAAACCTCAACTTCACTAACGCTCGAAGTAATGCGTGACATATTACAGTCGTGAAGTACCTGCACAGTAACGTTGCGCACAAACAATTAACGCGAACGTCCTTAAACTCATGATTTACTAAATATTTTCCCGAAACACCCTAAAATTAAATAACGTGACATAGCCCCTCTAAGTGAAATAGTCTGCAAAAAATATACATAACTGCAAATTGCTCTGACAGACGTTCTCCTGCATGTCAACCGTTACGTTTATGCCACACACTAAGGTCAAAAAGATCGTTTCTTTTCATATTTGCATTGAAAAAAAGCAATAGGCCACTTGCACTAAGAGGTCACACGGCCAATGCTTCCCTTAAACAGTGAGTTGTAATCTTGCTGTTGCCAAAAATTGACAGAACACATAAAAATTATCTTACACGCGAAATTTGAGAGGAAACGCATTTAAGGGAGATATTTTATGGTACTTTGATTTTTCAACAAAGTAGCATGATTTGTCTTGGCCGCCATGTTGGAGGGCAAAACTACGTTTTGCTTATATCTTGTTAAATGTTTGATAGTTGAGTTCAAATGTGCCGTAAACGTTACCACATCATCTTTTCAATATTTTCCTTGAAGTTCAAATGCAAAATTTGTCTCAGAAAGCGGTAATTCATAATTTTAAAAAAAATCAAGTTTTGGTCACGTGACCAGTTACGGACTTTCTCATTTTAAGCAAATGGTGCGGGTTTGAAAAACCAAATCACTATTATTTTGTTTAAGAGATGACCCACTAATAGTGTTTCGAAGGCAAAATCATGTAACTTTCATTTTCATAAAAACGATGCTACATGACCTCTTAGTGAAAGTGGCCTATTGGAGCTTGCTACAAACAAAACGAAACGATAAAAGGTTAAGTCAATACTTTTCCAGTCTCTGTAACCTGCGATCAGGCTCTATTTTAGTTTCGCGTGGTACGTAATGTGGAGTTGGCGAAACGAAAAATAGAGCCTGACCAAATTCCTCTTCGAAATTCCTTCCGCCCACTTTGTTTGATTGATTGACATATCCTTCATCGGCCAATCAAATTTACTTCCATTACACCAATACACGCGTGGACGGCGGATTCACGCTATTTTGTTTTGACCAGAGTTAATTACCGTGAGAGGAATATTATAAACGAATTCGAAAGTTACGGTTGGCTTTAATTTGAGAAAAACACATTTAAAGCATGGGGAATGTTTTCGACGACTATATTGCGGCAAAGGCCGGTGTAATTCTCTCTCCGAAGTTCACTGAATATGCAATCTTTTAAGCTTGACATCTTAATTTGTAATTGAGATCGATAACCTAGCATTTTGTCGTTGGACGCTTTGGCAATAGATTTTTAAAGAAAAAAAAGAGAAATACATTATTCCTTTAACGTGTTTGTCCATGAAGGTTTCTTTGGTGATTTTTTCGGGTAATATCTTCAGTTGCAGTGTATTTCTAGAATTGCGCGCAGTAAAATCATGAAAAGTTTGGCTGTTAATTTTTTGATGGAGTACGAACAGTAAGATGGACTCGCAAAGTTTCTTTTAATGTTGTACAATTGATCTCTCTGGAAACATGCCATTTTAGTTTCTGGAGTGCGAGTTTTAAGTTAAATCAACTGGAAATATTATGAAGTGTGCAAACAAACCGTGTCATGGATAGTAAATAAATAAAGCCGTTTGATACACAGATATTCAAAACATGCATTCGTGTAACTTGCGATTTTATCAGCATCTCCTCCTGTTGATATACACGTCCCCTGTCTCATCCAGGAAACCAATATGCATCGGCTTTCATTGCCATTTGAAAGAACCAGCTATTTAGCTTTCAAAACATCAGGGAAGTTTGTGCCAAAGTACTTTCAACCCCATGGCCACAGAGCTCGACAACGGAATCGCTAATTTCACTCGTTCCAGAGATTCAAACCCGATTCTGGACAAGTTATGAGGTGTTTCCGATGGCATATCTCCATTTATACAAATAAAATCAAGTTGCACCTTCCACGGCATTCTAAGAACAAAAGGGAGCAAATTCTTTCGTACACTTATGGCGGATTAGTCTCGAGTACTTCGCGAGAGCTCCGCGCAATCACGATGACATTTTCACTTCCGGCGTTCCAACAGCCAATCAGATCACGAGTTTGGTCGGCCAAAATTTGGCCGACCGTTTGGAATTCTTGAGAGACTTTTAGTCAGGCCCAATTTTAACGAGCGACGACATAAGAGAACATATGGGCGAAGCTAAAAATGGGCCTGATCGCAGGTTACAGTCTCTGAGGCATAAGAAGCGAACTCAAAGCAGTCAATCAAAGGTCACGTTAACTTTGCTCGAACGGGTCATCCGAAGGGACACCATTTTCTAAGACTTCCAGGATGCCACATTTTTTCCACCCGTTCTTGATGATTGAGCAGTTTTTTTTTTTAACCAAAAAATAATAGATTCTGCAGTTGAAAATAGTCTTACTGCTTGAAAAAAAAAAAAGCAAAAATTAGTTCCAAGCGGAAATTTCAGTCAATTCGCGCCGCAAAAATCTGTTCCCGCAAAAACCTACACGGTAACAGTAAAAAGCAAACCAAAAGACAGATGAAGAAAAAAATAACATATTTTTTTATATAAAGCTCTAAATTTCGGATTGTAAGCGAACGATTAGTGACAATCGATAGTAAAAACACTAAAATTCCCGGGGAAGGGCACGATGTTTTGTCAGAAGGAATAAAGTAATCACGTGCTTGGCAACCACATGATTCATTTTCTTCACACTATTTACATAAAATTAACATAGAAAGAAAAGTATAGTCACAACACATGATTACAAGATAAAATAGTTACAGTACGGAATATAAAATGTTTATGGTGGTCAAAGTAGCGAAGGCTTTCTAGTTGACCACCACCTACTTTTAAGTAAACGAAGAAATGACACTGAGCTTAGCAAAAAAGGGGAAAAAAAAACAAAACAAAACAAAAACAAAACAAAACGCAAACAAACAAACAACAATAACAACAACAAACAAAAAGAAAAGAACAACACATCACCATCGTCAGCAACAACAGCAGCGACAACAAAGACAAAAATATAGCAGACAATTATTATTATTATTTTTAACTCTATTATTATTATTAGATAGTTACGTACTATACATTTGACCATTAAACAGAACATATATTATTTGATTGACAAGAGATCAGGTGGGCCTTATAAAATTTCTTAAACTTGTCAAATGTTTTTGCCTTTTTTAGTGCCAAGGGGACAGTTTCCCACATGACAGAAGCAGAGTACTTAAAAGTAAATTTGCCTATGTTATTTCTAACTTGTGGTCAGTAAAAATTAAGCTTGGCGGAATTTCTCGTGCTATAGGAGTGGACAGTTGTTGTAAGTGTTAATGAATGTTGGAGTTACTCATGAAACTTTAAGTATATGCATTAGGCAAAATAGCTTGTATAGTTGACTGACTGTAAATATATGAGAAAGGTTTAGATAATTCATGGCTAGCAAGTTTTATTAACTTGTTAGGAATATCCAGTGAAGCCTTTCTTTCACTTAGATTTGAGGATAACTGAGCCTCATATTCTTCAGTGACAGCTGATACGTAAAAACTCTATGCGGGGTTATTACGTATGTATTTGGTGGGGTCATCGTAGGTAGGATTAATTGCACTAGCAAGGGTAGGGCCAATTGTAGTGAAGTGCTGATTAAATTGGTTAGCAATATCGAGTTCATTAGTATAGACCTTATACTATTTCTTATGATCCTAGAAGGGTAGTTTGATTTAACTTTAGCTTTCCTTTTAATGATTGTACCAATAAGCTTCCATGTTTCTTTCAGATTTTCTTTGTACAGCTGAAAATTTTGGTTATAATATTCATCTTTGACTTTGGTGATCACCGGATGCCAGAGTTAAAGCAACGTACTTTTT
>NC_090883.1:24005802-24023302 GCF_036669925.1 Montipora capricornis | reverse complement strand
TGTCTTATTTCTCGTTTTTACACTAGACGTTAAAGTCGTCTTGAGGCGACTTTAACGTCTCAGACGACTTTAACGTCTCAGACGACTTTAACGTCTCAGACGACTTTAACGTCTCTAGCATAAAAACGGCCAATAACATTTCTAATAATTTCTAATTTATGATATTTATAGTTTTCGCAGTTTTCGGATTTTCACTGTAACAAATGTATTTCTACATACAAGAAATTCCCGCGGCGAGTTTTTCTGCTTAGATACGAGACAATCAATTTAAAACTGATCTTTTAAGGCTTTGAACGCTCTATCCCACCTCTCCGTTGTGGGTTTCGGAGAGTAAAAAGATTGTGTGATTTGTTGAGTGAGAAAATGTTCAATCACACAGTGCGTAAGAATCTAGCCAATCACACAGGAAGTACAGAAATCCCTGAAAAACTGCGGGATATGAGAACAAGCTTTTGGGAGCCATTGCAAAGACGGACTATATGAAGGTTTTTGACCTACAATTGTAGGTTTCGCGTTACATGTCCGGCTGCTGGCAAGCTATAGTGATATTCACTGTTTATGAACATTTCTTTTGATATTTTAATTTTGCCAACCGCAGAACAAAAGAATCTTTGTTTCGACAGCCAAAGGGGTAACGAACGGTCCCTTCAAATTTTCAAGTGCTTGCAAAATGTTGCCGTTGATTTTCTCGCAAATTTTAGACTAGTGCTTGATTTTCTCGTGCTCGCAATTGTTTTGCAATAGGCCATTTTACAGTTGTTTGCTCAGCGACCTAGCCTATGGATGGCTGCGAGGCTGCCGGTGACCTTGTATTGATACAGACCCCACTGCTTTTATAATGTAAATTGTCTTGTTGTAATTCTAATTACTTCATATTAACATTACAAAAGCACGAAGGTTTGTATCAAAGCAAAGTCACCGGCAGGTTCGCTTATATTCTTAGGCCAGGAAACTTAGCTACAACTGTAACATGGTCTATTGCTCGCACGCTTGAATTCTCGTTGAAATTTGTTCGATTGCTCGAAAGTTCGTAAAGGCCTGGCCAAACGCTCGCAACACAGCGCTCGCATGCTCGCAAAATGCTCGAAGAGACCATTTGATACCCCTAAGATCTCTGGCTGGCACATTAATGACAATAGCTAGATGACGTAACGGTGAGTCTCGCTATACACTGCCTCGAATAAAAAATGTTATGAAGCCGTAGAAGGTCTCCGATAAAACTAAACACAACAAAGACAAAGCCAGGTCAAATTTCAAATGATAAGTAAGTGAAAGCGTAGAAAGCTTGAGACGCCTCTTTCATCAGTTCTCTTTAGAATTAACGCTATTTTTGGTGTTCACTTGACGTCATGACCGTCAGTTCACAAATACATGGCGGCTGGTCACGTGAGTTAAAACCAAGACTATACAGTTGAATTATTACTGTACTGTTCGTATGAAACTATTTTCAGTTCATGATTGGAAAATTAGCACTATAGGTGGTTTGAAACACAATACTGCAACGCACAATTGCTGGTGGACAAACAGAAGGAGCTAATAAGCCTCCATTTTCGTTCCCAGATCCCCTTGTTTCTCCCGGGTGGCGGGGTCTCCGCACGAAAAAAAGAAGATTTCTAGAATGTTATGCTTCTAAGCGCAGCCATGTTTAGCACTATTAAGGTCTCACATATGAATTCCAGAATTCCTAGAAAACTGGGACTGAAAATTTTATGTCTCCAGAACCCTGCGTTCTCTTGCCAAGGATCTGCCGGCTAAGACAAACGATGGGATCTGGGAACGAGAATCATAGGGTATGTGTGTAATGTAATCCATGGGCCTTTTGTTTTCGTCCACCAACATGGTGACGATGACGTAACGTGAGAACCACCTACCGGAACATTTTGCGGTATAACATATTAACCAGCCACGAATTCAAATTTCAGCGGAAATATAAGCAATTTTCGAGGCAATTTACGTTCAACCGATCAAAGCTCAGTATGATTTTCCAGGTGAATTTTATGGTTTTATGACCGGCAACAAGGAGAAGATTCAGTTGTGATTTCAAAACACAGTCATTGCCTCAGTCAATATGACTGAGGCAATGTCCATGGTTAAATTATCTTTGCAGCTATGTTAGGTGTTTATGATGAGCACATCTTAAAGACAACACCGGAATCATGCTTAATTAAAAAAAAAAAAATCACCCAAAAAATGACAGAGGCAATTGCCTGGGTTTGCCTCATACTGCCCACGGCCCTGCCCACGGCCCTGACAGTTAACGACGGAGTAATTCATTTGACAATTGAAACCACACCCTTCCCCCCCCCCCCCCAAACCCCTGGGACGTAGCGGTGGATGTAACATTTGCAGTGTTACAGTGAAACTTCTTTTTAGCGGCCACCCTCGGGGTAACGGCTAGTGACCGCTTAATGGAGGTTGGCCGCTTAAACAAAAAAAAAAGGTTCTTCAGAACTTAGCACAATCTTTTTAGTAGAAACGTCACCTTATTCTAAAACAAACACCTTTAGAGTTTGTGACAACTTTCGCACAAAGAGAGCTCTAATATACAAAAATACAGTACTGTCAGAACAAACAAATACTCCTCAAAATGTTGAGATGAGGTTCTCTCAACTTAACATGAACAATCTAAACTATATGGCGTAAACTAAGTTGATTTATAGCCGGAAAAGGAGGCAAAATCTTTTGTTACTGGGTTGAAGAAAAAAAAAATTACAAGGAATCCTGTCGCTAAAAACCAAACTAAGTGAATTAAACTCTTGGTGGCCGCTTAAGAGAGGTGAAAACAATAGGAGAACTCTCATCGTGACAGCCAAAACGTGGCCGTGGGCGCTTAATAATTGAGGTTTATAGGCTGGGGTGGCCGCTTAATAGAGGTTTGATTTAAAATATTATTCACAAATTATTTCGGGACTTTGATAATTGTCCTCCTAATAGAGAGTGGCCGCTAAATGGGGGCTCCACTGTATTAGGATTTGTATGGGAATCCCGATAAAAGGCTTACGAAAATAATCATATGAAAAGAAATTCAAATAAAAAGCCTAACCTTATTGCCATTGTAAGTAGCTGACAACAGCCCGAGACAACAGGCCCCCCGAGTTACTCTGGACGAAATCTTTTTCCACTCATTTATTTAGACAATTCTATCAACCGTTTACATGAGGTGGGCGAGACAACTCGTGAGGGCGAGACAATTCGGGGAACCCTGGCAGGCGAGATAACTTTTTCGCATGTAAACAGTTTCGCTCGACTACCCGAGACGAGACAGCAAAATCTTAAATGCGCACGCATAAAATAAAAATCAAAGAATCGACAATTTGGGGGTTAAGCATGTTGCGTTTGTTTTCGAATGAAAAGGTTTTTCCCTCAAAATTCTCACCGCTGTCAACGGGAACTCTCGATTCAAAAACAGCCTATTATTTAAACTACGTATTACTGGCCATTAAGATTGTCAGTCCACTTTCTGAAAGGGAAAAAGCAACTATACTTAATAAAAAAGAACTAGAAAGAAAGAAGGGCAAAGGATGATACTTATTTTTTTGAGGAGTTGTCTCAAAATATATGCTTAATTAAGTACGGTCACTTTTTTCTCGGTCATGCAATTCTCATATAGACGCTGGGTGTGCCTAGGGAAGGAGGGCTGTCTCAGATAACCGAGACCATATAGACAGGCCCTTATTCTACATTCATAGAATTTGCTCGTTTTCAAGTTTACCTCAAACGGGTGTTGAATCCAACAAACAAAATCTTCCTGTTACAAATTAAACACAAACTGACCTCTATAGTTTTTACTTTCCAGATCAAATATCATTTTTTGTCACACACAAGGTTCCTTAGTTCCACAAAACGCAGCTTTATTATCGGTGACAAAATGAAATAAAAAGCAAGACATAAACGCTTTTACATATTGTAATAGAGATCCCGTATCCAAATGTTCGCCTAGCCTGTGACTGTTTAGTGCTGTCAGCACGAGCGGAAGACATCCGAGGGTGAATTCGCTTTTACTGATTTCTCGTAATGCAGTCCAAGAAATTTTTTCTCTACTTTCCAGAAATGATAATACATTAATTTTGATCATTCTAGCCGTTAAACACCCTCTGGTCTTCAAGGAATAACAATTCAATAATTGCGGTACTCCTCGCTGCCACTCCAAGAGAAGATGGTTCAACAACGATTTCTATTCCGTTTCCACACGATAATATGTTGCGAAGAGCAAGTCATATATAAATAATCATAGAAAATGAAATTCTAAGAAACATAGCTTACTTTTCTGCGGAAAATAGCATTATATTGCCCATTTTATGTCCGATGGAAAAATATTGCTTTAACCGAGTTCTGGGGCACCGGAAATGGTGACTGAAGTGTTGTGGGCGCGCAATTTGAAGTGGGTGACTAGAGTCCTCATATTGGCAAAACGTTTTATCTTCATTACGTACTGATTTCTCTGACCAATTTTGTTTCCAAATTGGGATGGCGACTGAAATATTAACATATATTATCACAGGCACCAAACAATTTGTTTCGCTAGAAAGTCTGTTCAAAACGTCAAGAAAATTCGGTTTCATTGTGAAGAATGACTCGAGTTTTCGTTGGAAAAATTTCAGCTCAAATGCTGGTAAATTTTGTTCTGTTCTTTGCTGGGCAAGTAAGTCTTTTGAAGTCCTAAATACATGTAGCTCATCTAGAACTCCGTTCTAAAATGATACGAGATTTCCGAAGGTTGTGTAATACAAGGAAGATTCAAAGGTACCTGGGAATCCGAACAGATTAGTCTGTGCTATGTTAAACAAATTTGCTTTTAAAAGGAAATAAAACGATCAGAAAGCACAGAAAACCAATTTCAACTAATTTTACTGACTTTTGTCTGCTTTAGGAGAGGACAAAGTCTATTTTACTAATCAACTGGTTGACAAGGGCGGCGACTTTCTTTGCATAAAGTTTAAAACTGATTGTTGTTGGTGTCAGTAACCCAAGTCCTTTCGAGGAACAGTTGTCACTTTCACTTTCAACTTTGCGACGTCTTTTAACGATCTGTTCATGGCAATTTGCATCGCTGGGACTCGAAAAAAGGTTTATATTTTTAAAGTTCTATCCATTCAACGGAATCGTCAGTTTGAACTGTAGTGCATAAACACTAGACTCTTCTCTTCGTTGACAATCGAATCACATCACTTCGCTTCAGGTCCAAGTTCCCTCGTAGTTGAATGGATATGAAAAAAGGACATTACGGTTTTTTTTAATGAAATCGACTAAACATACTCATTCGAGAAAGGATAGAAGGCCTTGCGTCCGGCATCATTGTGTATTATTAACTCAATCCCTAATCCGGTGCTCGCATTTCCTTTATTGATTTTGCTCGATGAATAGATTTGCCACAAAATGCGAGCAATACTCTTATTCTCGTGCATGTACATAATAATTCGGGGCCCCCGCATAATAACTTACAGCTTATTTGTTTCGGTCTGCCCCTGATAAGTGTGTCATGTCTAGCTCTGGAAATTGACGAACAAAATATTATACCGCCTTAAAGATTCTATCACAGGTATGTTTTTTTTCCTGACCTCAGAATAGGAAAAAAAATACCCTGCAACGGCTAAAACCATAAAAAAAAAAAAGAAAAAGAAAAAAAGATGGGGGAATGATTCAAAACGTCGTTTAGTTTGGGTCTTGAAAGATCGACGCGACCGATCGCATGACAACATCCATATTTTTGTCCACGCAAGGCCACACGATAGTCAAACATTACCACTACCTCTGATTAAAGCACTCAGTTAAATATTGAACACTGGCTAAAGGAACAGAAATTAAGCATATTGCAAAACGGATGTTTGGGGTTTGCAGAGTTCGGAGAGTAGTTAATAACCGTTTGTATTCTTCGATCAGGGGAATAGAGGGCACGTAAAATAATATACTGACACATTTTAGGTTGTATCTCTATTTTTAACTTCTCAAAACACTTAGCTGACACCAAATGCTTGTGCTTGAAAACGGTTAAGCGATGCAAATATGCAAACAATAAGAGAATCGGAGTTTTATTCCATTTCGACTAAACACCGGCAACGTTTCCTCATTTTCTTATGCTATTGTTAGCAGAATTCCAAAGGCTCTTTCACTTTGTATGCAGTAAGCACTTAGATGTCAGCATGAATCAACTGAGACATGCTATAACATCATTTTATGTTGTTTTTAGCTTCCTCATTCCAGTGCTGAAACGAAGCTTGAGCAAAGGAGTGACGCCAGCTTTGAACCGACCCAGTCAAAGAGCCAATAGGAATTTCTGAACCTAATCTCGAAATATGATTGGCAATTTTATTTGTTGTATTACAGAACATTGTGTTCAAAAGGACCGAATCATTCCGTTCCGTTAACTCACGAACCGACACTAGAGGACTTCAGAAGCCGAGACGCAAGCTCCAATTTAGGCGATTTGGGTCATCTGCACTACAAGGTATTTGAAAATAAGATCTTTCTCAAATTGGTATTCCACATTGACCTTTTTTTCCAGGGTTACAAATCTTCAAATTCTGCAATGAATTTAACCACTGGGGTCAACTATCAACGTTTTTTTTCTTCTCTTCCCCGGATAAGCCCTTATACAATGTACCAATAAACCAAACTTACAAGACATTTTTTATCACAAATCCATGATGTCGTGGGAAACCCCAATAAGATTTCATTCTTCTCTCCAGTAATGTCATCTTGGGCACCCGCTATCTCTAGATTTAGTAATGATAAGAAAAATATATCAGGGGATCCTAAATTTGTCGAGTATTGCCTTTTCCCCTATCTTACGGGTCAAATCGTTTCAGCGAATTCAGCAGTTTTATTTTCCTAAAATATCTTTCCATCTACTTATTTACCGCACTTGTCAACAAAAGCTCGAAAACTTGAATAAACCCCACCTTTAAGGCCTCGTCCACACTATGCCGGATAAATTTGAAAACGCAACTTTAAAGGGGGACTCTGACGAAAAAACACGATTTTTTAAAAAGTCTCAAATCCTCGAAGAAACGCCGCCAAAATGTTGCATACGATTTTCAAATAATGAATTTAACTTACTTTCACCAACATTTCAATGTTATTACGTCGAAATACTTGTTTTTCATAGCATCCGCCATTATTGGTATGTCGCCTGCATACTTATTCGAGAAAGCCTGGAGCGAGGACTTATGGCGTCACGTATTCAACATATCGCTCGCTGCTATTGAGTAAACAATGGAAAACATGTCAGAAAGCGAAGCTTCGTCTTTTATCGATCATGATTTATCGACTTCGGAATTATCGTTTGACTTCGAAAAAATATTCTGAGTCACTTACCTGTGATTATGAAGATTTAGACTAGTGGCTACTGAGGAAAAAGCAGCCGCATATCGACAGGAAATAGCTTAAGCGGAAGAACACATACAGCAACACGTACATTTGCACCTAGAAAAAAATAACGAGAAATTTGCATTTTTACAAATAAAGGGAACAACAGTAAACAGACAAAATCATGACTCCAACATACCATCTAATGGCCGTTTTTATGCTAGAGACGTTAAAGTCGTCTGAGACGTTAAAGTCGTCTCAAGACGACTTTAACGTCTAGTATAAAAACGAGAAATAAGACAGACGCATTTAACGTCTGACGACTTTAACATCTTGTTTTAAGTGCGTCGTTGAGACGCACTTAACAGACGACTTTAACGTCTCAGACGTTAAATGCGTCTAGTATAAAAACGGGACGCCCTAACTTGGACGCATTTAGCCCTGAGTCCTTTGTTAATCTGCACTTCGTTCCTTCCTTGCTCTCTTGGTCGACAAGACAAACAAGCCATGCGCCGAGGCTAAATCTAGTTCCTGGTCCATCGCCAGAAAATGCTGATTTCTAGACTGATTTCTGTCGCAAAAAAATATTTGCATCTGTCCTTCCAGGCGACGTCGAGACATAAATTGGAGAAGCTGCAATTCCGCCACGTTATTTGCTCATATAATCGTGAGTTAACGTTTATTTGGTGCTGAGTTTGCTCGTGCCCAGTGTCTTCCGATAATAGAACCTAGTCATTTTTTAGAAAAATCTTGTTTTTGTCCGTTAGTTTGTCTACTTTTATGCGTCCCGTTTTTATAACGTCTCAGACGTCAAATGCGTCTTGACGACTTTAACGTCTCTAGCATAAAAACGGCCAATATCAGTTAATTCAAACGATCTCTAGCATTCCTCCTCTTCTTCCGCTTAAGCTCTTTCCTGTCGATATGCGGAACTGGATGTAATGAGCACAAGTATACTGACTGTAAATCGGATCATTTTAAAAGAGATCTTTTGATGACGGTGTGGGGGAAATCACCGAGGAAAATCACGCGTGGCAGAGTAGGAAAGCGACATATTTTCGGGAGTCCGGGAAGGGCGGACACATTGGCTGGAAGCGAGTGCCAACCACGGGGCCGGGTTACTCTAGGAAAAAAATTGTCATGAAATTCCAATTTTCGAAAAAAAAAAAAAAAAAGAAAGATAGCAAACCCAATTGTTCCGTATCCTGACTAAATTAAATCGGCTTGCTCTGACCCCGGAGGCAAGACACCGACTCCTCTGAAGCTTGGTAGCAGAGTTTGACAAAAATATGTAAGGTTCTCGCTCGTCGGTTGCACTTGTCAAGGCATTTGCGGTTGACCATCTTATTTGCAAAGCACTTGAATAAAAACTTCGCTATCGTTGCCGTGGAAAATACTGCGAGCTTTCTTTAATTCGTGGTTGTAGTTTGGTTGAAGAACCCCTCTTAAAAACAGTTATTAATTATGAAATCGGACAAGAAAACAACGTGAGATAATCGATTTAGCGATCGTTTCTGCTAAAACGGAAGTTCTATTATTGTTTTCAAAGCAAGCACAAAAAGCGGAAAGAACGGACGTCACAATGACCGACCTTTTAACAGTACTTCGCACATTCTTTACTAATTGTTAAGGAAACAATCGTATTTCTCCTCACAAAGATCACAAGATGTTACCTGCGAGCAAAAGGTTTCGACATTTAAAAAACAGCTTACTGAACCACAAAGAATGCACGCCGTTTATATTATAACGAAGAATAAAAATACAACTTTGGAATGTTGGGTGCCCCGTGCGGTCTTTCTGAACTGAATTAGTGACAAACAAGTGTGAGAATTTATCTTAACTTCCCCTTTAAATGAGTCGTGTCTCACCATGTAGTTAATTGTGATGAGAATCACGATGTTTCGGCTGCATTCTGCACACTGCTTGTCTTCATCAGACGACGAGATCGGATGATTGTAAAGCACGAAGCTCCGCTGTGATTGGTTAATTTTTAACAGCTGTGATTCGCTGTTCCAGTCAGATGGTCAGCTCTTTTCACACTGTGTTATTCGAACCTTTGATCATCACCTGTTGTATCAACCTTCCACTGAATTACTTTCATTAAACTCTGTTTAAAAAACCGCCACCAAACACGCAAAACATCCGAAGGTCGCATGACTAAGTTTTCATTTCAAGCAACCGTAAGATAACTTCTTAACCGTAACCGCCACACAACGACTGTTTGACCGCAAAATGATATCACAATTGGCTAAAAGTATCAAACCTCCAGATTAAAATGGACCATCTCGATTGGTTTTTAATGTAGCGAATAAATTACAACTGAATGGATTCTCTTCTTAAGTTTCTAAAGCAAACTATTTTGATTTATTTTTACCCTGGAAGAACAGACGGACAACAATATACTTACAGTTTGTATATACTTAGCCACATCAGCCAATTGTTTGGTGCATTTAAAATTTAAAGGAAGCAAAATGATTCTAATCTTTTGCATTCAGGCGTTTGTAATTATAAGACGGCTTGCTTTGACTGGACGGAAAGACACCCTGAGTGTTTTGCAAAGGTTACGGTGAATGACGTGATGTGATCGAGCAAAGAAAACACTCGTCGATGCATCTGCGAATCTCTCAACTAACTGTATTCATCTCATCGTAATTTGAAATGAGAGACAAATTGATTTGACCCTTTTTGGAATGTTGGATAAATGTTATGATATTTTAATCTTACCTTATCAATGCTGTACCCTGTTAACTAAATTACTGTAATTATCATGCTTTCGAAAGATGCGCTTTGAGCAAACGTGGTCACTTCGACCGTTGGATAACAAACTGAGCCCTAGCCCCCTTGGTCTCCCGACATGAATTCATTGACTCAGTCGTCCAATCACAGTAATGCCTCCCTTGTGTTGACAAACTTCATTGAAAGACGGGTTTAACAGCCAAGAGGCCGACAGCGACAATGAAAGTAGTAGTGTACAAACTAAAGAGACAATCTCAATACTTAAGACGTAATTCATGGTAATTTTGCGCCCTCATGCCGGTTTTATTGCTTTCTTCAAAGAACGAATTATAGGATTTACGATCTTTAAGCACGCGACGGCGAGATAATACCGCAACTTTAATATTGTGTTTGGCAAAGCGCACAATGATAGGTCTAGGTGTTACAGTAGATTTCTTACCCACTCGGTGAGACCTACTAATATCATTTGAGGCAACTTCAATATCAAGTTCAGATTTAAAAAAATTAATGGCTAGGTTATCAATGTTTTCGTCGGCTCTTTCGGCAATGCCATAAATTCTGACATTCGTTCTTTTTGTGTATTGTTCCAAGTCATCAACTAGTTGGGAAAGTCTGTCATTATCTTCTTCGAGATGAGCTATCTTTTTCACGAGTTCCGATAGCTATTGATTCAGAGTGGTAAACTTGGAATGATTTGAAATTATAAACTCGTTCAACTTTTTTTCGATATCCGATGAGAGATGTAATCATCGACAATTTTGATGACGTGGGATTGCTTGATACTCGTAACAATGTTCGGCAACGATGATTTACCCCATTCGTTGCTCGTTGTTCTGTGCTCAGTCCCCCAGACTATGGCAAACTTGCATTGGGGCAAAGTCACGTTATTTGCTGTGTCATAGGTCGTGTTCTATTGGGATCAACCGTTTCAACCGCAACCGGTTTCGGTTGAAGCGGTTGAGGTTTCCCAATAGAACACTTTTCCAACCGTTTTCGGTTGAAACGCGGTAACTCCTGGGAATAGTTATTACCAGACCTCTCAGCGTTGACAAATTGAGGCCTGAAAGCAACACGGCAGTAGTCCGTGGACGACTTTAAATGGCCCGCGTAAACGACAGCGGTTGCTGCCAATGCTTTTTCAACCGTTTCAACCTAGTTTGATGCCGGTTGAAAAAGTTGATCAACCAAACCAACCGAAAACGGTTTTTTCCCTATAGAACACCAAAAAACCCAACCAACTCAACCAACTACAATCGGTTGATCCCAATAGAACACGACCAAAGTATCCAAGGGCATTTGGAATTGGCGGGGTCGAAATTGCACCAAAAACAAGTATAGCTTGTGCAAATACAGACAAAGCTCTCTAAGCGGCCGTCACTTTCGTAAGAATAAATAAAAATGCTAGCTTATAAATTAATCCATCTGGAACGTAGATGCAGGTTTTTTGGAAAGCCGGGATACAACGTCACTTACCCTCCCATAACGACACCATGTCTTTGTGGGACTGAGCACGAAATTCAACGATCCCAGGTTCCTCTGGGAAATATGGTGCGTAAGACTACAAGATAGTGCGAGCGGCGATCGAGGTGAGCCTGTTATTAAATGTCCTGTTCAGTTACTGCTAAGACAATCTATATTCATATATTTTATTTCCAACAATCTACATTTTTCGGGACAAAATCAAAAAACTTTAAGTAAGATCGATTTAGAAATCGTATTAAGAATAAAAACTAACAACAATATCCGACGTTTCGGAGTCAGATATGACCCCATTACAGTTTAACCTTGATAATGGGGTCATGTCTGACTCCGAAACGTCGGATATTGTTGTTAGTTTTTATTCTTAAAATCAAAAAAAAAAAAAAAAAAAAAAAGAAGAAAGAAGAAAACTGGCTTGACTCGTGGTTGACTCGGGACTTCAGGTTGACTTGGTCTCGCGGATGGCTCGTGTAACGTTGCATCTTACGTTTAATAGTCAAAAATCTTGCGTTAGTGAACCCTCTATTTTTTCTTGAGTTCGTCGAGATCGCAAGAAAAAGTATTTACCGCAGGGGATTTGAATAAGCTCATTGATTGCAGTATAATTTTGTACTCACAAAATACGCATGTTATGCAATATATTCCAGTTTTCCTGACAAACAGGCTCGTTGTGTGCATCTTTGTGTTTCTTGGTAATTTACAAGTTGCTTGGAAAAACACGATCCTCGCTTTTATTGCTTTACTTTATTGCTTTTAGGAAGGTCAAGATGAGTCGAAGAGTCTCTTTCACTTGGCTTTTGCTTTATTTTTTTGCTGTCAGTTTACCCTTGACAGAAGGCCAGTTTCCTAAAGTTTGCGTCACCCTCGACAGCTTGAAGAGCAAAGAGTGCTGTCCGATCCCAAAGGGCTTCAGTGCGCCTTGTGGTAGCGATGGCAACAGAGGCACGTGCCAGGAGTTGATGATTCGTGAATGGAATTTTACCTACAGTCATTACCAGGCATTCCAGTTGGAGGACGATCGTCACGACTGGCCAAATGCCCTCTACCACAAAACCTGCAAATGCCAATCAAACTTCGCTGGTTATGACTGCAGCAAGTGCAAGTTTGGTTACTATGGTAACAACTGCAAACAAAAGAAGATCCTGACGAGGAAGAATTTTGTCAGATTGTCAGCCGAGGAGAAGGATCGCTACATGAGATACATCAACATGTCCAGGTACTCTGAAAGTGATTATGTGGTGACTTCGACTCCTTACAAAGTGATCAACAGAACCGTGCAAGCTGGTGGAGACCCTGCGTCCTTGTTTTACAACGTCACCAACTATGACCTGTTCGTGTGGATACATTATTTCGCAAGATATGGTACAACTTATCCAAACAAAAACACACGCAGTCATTGACTTTGGGCATGGGGGCCAGGGGTTTCTTTCGTGGCATCGACTATACATGCTTGCGTGGGAGAGAACCGTGCAGGAAGTTGCCGGTGATGACAATTTTTCTCTTCCTTTCTGGGATTGGACTTCACATAAAGATGAGCGTGACCCTACTATTTTCTCTGAAGATTTACTTGGCGTGACACAACAAGAAGACGGCGTGGTGCAAGGCAAATATTTTAAAGATTGGTACGCCATTTGCACTGAACTGACACTGTGTAATCCTACAGTTCGGCGGCCCGGGCTGGAGCGTTCGACGAAGAAAGAAAACGAAATAAAAAACAAGACCCTAGGATACACGATGACGTTTCCAAGCAAAGAAGAAGTCAATTTTGCTCTCCGGTTTGAAACCTTCGGGCTACCGCCTTACAGCAAAGTGTCGAGCTGCAATTTCGTAAACATCCTTGAAGGCTTCGCCAGTACCAAGACTGGATATAGCTTGCCCACCCGCTACACCTTGCACAACCTGGTTCACGTCATTGTCGGGGGAGCCATGTCAGAAGTACGCTCAGCATCTAATGATCCAATTTTTTTACTGCACCATTGTTTCGTGGATCGCATCTTTGAAAAGTGGCTTCGCAAGTATAACAAAGACGCCTCTGTTCTTTCTATCCTCGACGCACCCATTGGCCACAACAGGAACGACGTCATTGTACCATTGTTTCCATTGCACACCAATGAGCAGATGTTTAAGAAGTCTTTTGAGTTCGGTTATGAATACGAGGATGTTGACGAAAATGGTAAGTATTTTGTGGAGGCCCTGTGGCCTCATCATTAGTGTGGTCGCACTTAGGTACTGTGATCAAGGAGGCAGTGCTCTCAAGGCGAAGTCCTTACACTTCGATCGGGTTGACCCTTGAGATAACATATTTTTCAAACAGCGGCTACAAACATAATGATAAAGCGCATTTTACTTTTGACTTGACTTTTCGTATGCTACAACATACATCTTCAGAAGTGACGGTTGAAAAAATTCAAATATGATATATATAAAATTAGGAAGACTGGTAACTAGAGAGAATAAGACAAAAATAGTAAGATAAAGAGATAGCAGTAAAAACTGACCGTTTAGCAAAACTAAAGTTTTTCACTACCAACGTTTTCCCTTAAGGCTGGTTTAAGGTCACGCATTAATAAAGTTTCCTTTATTTTACAATGCAAATCAGAGCTACCATTTGCTAAAACTTGAAAATGATCCCATTTTATGTTGTGACCTGTTTTTACTGAGTAATCTGCAATCGCGGAAGTTTGACTGATCCTTTTGAGTGCTTTGAAATGATCTTTTTTACGGTCACGTAAGCGACGTTTCGTTTTACCAATGTAAAACTCATTGCAGTCGCAACAAGATGCCTTATAAACAACTTTGGATTTTTGTGATTTGCACAAACGATCTTTATAAGGAAAAAAAAGACTTGATTCGACATGTGTTAATTTCATGCTCGGGATAACCCTGGGATGAGCTAGCACACCGTGCACCGGTGGCTCAGTTGGTTGAACAAGAGCTGTCACGCGGGAGGTCGGGAGTTCAACTCCGTCCAGACCAACGCTCAGGGTCTTAAAGAGGGTCTGAATTGGGGGGTCCACATGTCGGTTGTCGGTTAAAATTTTATTACTTTGTTGGTTGTCGGTAAATCCCAGTTAATTCTTTTGTCGCTAGTCGGTAATTTTTCCCTCGTTTTGTCGGTAGTCAGTAATATTTTCTAGCCCTTTGTCGCTAGTCGGTTAACCCCATTCACACCCTCTTTAAATAACTGAGGACAAAGTGCTACCTTAAATTGTAATTACATCGGCAAATGGTTAGACTCTCTAGTCTTCTCAGATAAGGACGATAAGCCGGAGGTCCCGTCTCACAACCCTTAAATGTTTATAATCCTGTGGGACGTAAAAGAACCCCCGCATTTGTCGCAAAGAGTGGGGCATGTAGTTCCCGGTGTTGTGGTCTGTCTTCTGTGATGTATCATGGTTGCGAGGGTAAATACAGATCTCCATTTAAACCAGCTATGCTGAACTGGAATTTCTGTATAAATGCATATATAAATAAATAAATAAATAAATAAATAAATAATAGATAAATAAATAAATAAATAAGTAAGCATACTGTGACAAATCCAAGGGGTAGTAGAAATACTGACTCAGATTGCTTCATGCTACAGAAAGCTGAGATAAGCGTAGGCCTGATGGCCCCTTAGCTCATATGCAGACTTTACCCTTTTACTTTAATTAAAGCGTTATCGAACATAACATAGCTAGTAGAAAACTGCGCTATCAAACGTAGTATGCATAGACGTGAATTCAATAGTGCACCTTGCCTCATGGGGTGAACAAAGGTGACTTCGCCTCGTCATTTCCATGATTCATACCTTAGCGTTCATCATCGAGTTACGATGTACTTGGTAAGTTTGAAGAGAACTCAAGAAGCTAGAGTTGCCCTCGTACTTGCTCAAAAAAATTCACAATGCCCGAATATGAGTTTTGAAATCGGATAAATCAAAAATCTTTACCAGGATTCAAAAGTTAAGACCAATGTTTCCTTTCCGTCAAGCCGCATTATTAGAAGATCTCCTTCTCTATCCTCCACCTAGGGAGATAAATAAGTACTCGAAAAAATATTACAATAATACAAAGTATTCTATGTAGTATAAGTATCCAGCATTGTATCAAAGTATACAAAAATTTGGTTTTATCAACGGAGTTGATAATGTAAGTTGCCCACCGTACAGAGATTCTAAAAGCTGACGTTTCGAGCGTTAGCCTAAGAGCTAACGCTCGAAACGTCAGTTTTTTGTATACTACTTACTACTTTGCATACTACACCAAATTTTTGTATACTACTTCCCCACCGTCGCAGCACCACAGTTTCTTTAGAAACTACCCCTTCATTCATTTATTTGTATCAAAGTAGTCTTCTCTTCCTTTGTTTAATAAATAATGGTATTTTTCGCTTTAGGCAAATCCTCTGATGATGAAGAGCCTGTGCAGCCAATAGATTTGGGACAGTGCCCGGTACCTTGCCCGGTAGTTTCAACAAAGTAGAGCAGAGCAGAATAGTGTAGATCACAGCCGGCAGAGAAGGAGAGCAGAGAGATATAGTACAGGCAGAGTAGATAGAGAACAGTGAAGTGGAGCAAAGAAGGGTACAAATGAGCAGAGCTAGGCAAAGAAGAGCATAGCTGAGTAAAGTAGAGACGGCATAGCAGAGAATTAATCGGAGAGAATGTATACAATATAGCAATGTATTGCAAAGATGAGAAGAGCAGAGTAGGGCAGACTAGAGCATGGTAAAGTAGAGTAGAGAAGATTAGACTGTACTGTAGCATAGAGTAGAGCAGCTAGAGTACGTAGAGCAGAGAGTAGAGTATAGCAGATTAGATCAGACAGGACTGGGTATTTCAAAGATGTTCATTTTACTGTTCTAATATGAGTAGAAAACTTGAGTAACTGAAGGTCTCAAACTCCAGGTGTATTCTATAAACATTATGTAAGGAACCCCTTAAGACAACCTACAGAAAGAAACTTTTATTATCCATTTGAAACCCTGAGAGGACTTTTTATTCAAAACTTATAGCATCAGTAATCCTTTAAAAGTACTTCACTCCTTAGCTTTGTGATATACCTCTCGATAGGGATTGACTAGTCTTTTTCTTAAATTACGTCAACGAATATAATAAAACATAAAAACCAAACCATAAGTATACATTTTTGGCAGAAACCGTGACGGGCTCCCCGATCGCACATCAATTATAACTCATGTTGGTTGTTTGGTTTGTTTTGATTCATTGTGAATCCATTGCACTAGAAATGCGCTGGGAATAATAGGCCTGTGTTATTTTCGGCTCTGTTTTAAAAGTGGGCCGTTTCTCGCACCTGACTAATTTCCGGTATGTCCTACCCCAACCAGTGCGACACCCGTATTTTAAAATCAGCCCTTTTGAAAGGAGGGTTTTTTTGAACATCTCAACAAATGTGCAAATGATATGTGTTAATGCTCAACCGCCACAAAGTTACAAGATTTCTTGGCCTTGTTCTCTGTTCGATCAATGCCATGTTGACGCTTATACCGGTTGTTGACAGGAATGATAATTAATAGAAATGGTAAACACCTTTGATGACTTTACATTGGAAATGTAAATTTCATCAGAGATTGAAAAAGGCGGAAACAGAGACTTTTTTTCAATTGCCTTGTCTCCCGCCAAATGCGCGAAAAAACATTGCTTTCGCTATTTTATCTTTTTTACAACAAATTATTTAAAGTTATGTCTAAAGCAATACATCATTTTAAAGCTTATAAAAATAAGTTTTCCAGGACAAAAAACAACTCTTTACCAAAGATATTGTTTCTTAATAATGTCCTCAAATGTGTGGCTGGCACATTTTTAGGTCAATATTTTTTCTTTGCTTCAACGCACTAAGTTCGGTTGTGAGTGCGCTAAGAAGTTTTGGACGAAAGAAAAACGGTTTTGCCAGCATGTGAGCAGATACCAGACAAAATTAATCGGCCTAGTGAAAACACAACCCGACTGTACTTAATTTTGCCAACCACAGAACAA
>NC_090883.1:23997774-24005702 GCF_036669925.1 Montipora capricornis | reverse complement strand
GGGTCGAAATTGCACCAAAAACAAGTATAGCTTGTGCAAATACAGACAAAGCTCTCTAAGCGGCCGTCACTTTCGTAAGAATAAATAAAAATGCTAGCTTATAAATTAATCCATCTGGAACGTAGATGCAGGTTTTTTGGAAAGCCGGGATACAACGTCCACCCCTTACTCCTCCCATAACGACATTGTCTTTGTGGGACTGAGCACGAAATTCAACGATACCATGGTTTACCTCTGGGAAATATGTTGCCGTGCGTAATAAGGACTACAAAGATAGTGCGCGCGCGCGGATATCGAGGGGGCGGGTGTGCCACTCGCTCCCCCTGCCAGTCCAGTGAGAGCGACACACGAGCCTGTTATTAAGAATGTCCTGTTAAGTTACTTGCTAAGACAATCCTCCCGCTATATTCATATATTTTATTTCCAACAATAATACATTTTACCGTTGCCGCCCCTGTGCGTGTTGACCACCACAAATCAATAAAGGGTAACCCCTCAACGTTGACACAATTAGTAAGATTTTCGATTTTTTTTTAGAATAGAAATCGTATTAAGAATAAGAAAACTAACAAACAATATCCGACGTTTCGGGAGTCAGGGGATAGGACCCCATTCCCCATTACAGTTTAACCTTGATAATGGTTGGGGCATGTCTGAATCCGAAAACGTCGGATATTGTTGTTAGTTTTTATCTCTTAAAATCAAAAAAAAAAAAAAAAAAAAAAATAAAAAAAAAAAAAGAAAAAAGAAGAAAAACTGGCTTTTACCTTCGAGTTCTGAAAGTGGTTTTGAATAGGGACTTTTCAGTGTTTTATGACTTCTTTGAGTCCTACACGCGGATTTCGGAATCCCTTTTACTGCCTCGTGTAACGTTGCATCTGCCGTTTAATATTCTGCAACAAATACTTGACAAGTTTTTTTAAATAAAAATGTAGTTTTTCACAAAAAAAAAAAATAAATTTATTAAAACATTCTTCCTTTTTGGCCGTTAGGTGGGTGAAACAAACCCCTCTAGTTTTTTTTTTTTTTTTTTTTTTTCTTGAGTTCGTCTGAGATTCGCAAGGCGAAGAGGGGGAAAAAAAGCTATTTACCGCAGGGGGGAATGGCTTTTTGGGGGGAAAATAAGCTCATTGGAGTTGCAGTATAATTGTTGGTACTCTCAACAAAATACGCATGTTGGATGCAAAATATTTCAGTTTTGTTCCTGACAACAGGCTCGTTTGTTGTGTGCATCTTTGTGTGGGAATTCTTGGTATTTACAAGTTGCTTGGAAAAACACGATCCTGCGCTTTGTATTGCTTTACTTTATTGCATTTTAAGGAAAGGTCAAGATGAGTCGAAGAAAATCGTCGCGTTTCAACGTTGGCTTTTTGCTTTATTTTTTTGCTGTCAGTTTACCCTTGACAGAATAGGCCAGTTTCCTAAAGTTTGCCGTGCACCGCTCGACAGCTTGAAGAAGCAAAGAGTGCTGTCCGATCCCAAGGGCTTCAGTGCGCCTTGTTGGTAAAGCGAATTGCAAAACAGAGGCAACGTGCCCATGGGAGGTTGATGATTCGTGAATGGAATTGTTACCTACAGTCACTTACAAGGCATTCCAGTTGGAGGAACGATCCGTCACGACTGGCCAAATGCCCTCTACCACAAAACCTGCACAATGCCAATCAAACTTCGCTGGTTTAATGACTGCAGCAAGTGCAAGTTTTGGTTACTATGGTAACAACTGCAAACAAAAGAAGATCCTGACGAGGAAGAATTTTGTCAGATTGTCAGCCGAGGAGAAGGATCGCTACATGGCATACATCAACATGTCCAGGTACTCTGAAAGTGATTATGGGGTGACTTCGACTCCTTACCAAGTGATCAACGTAACCGTGGCAAGCTGGTGGAGACCCTGCGTCCTTTGTTTTACAACGTCACCAACTATGACCTGTTCGTGTGGATACATTATTTCGCAAGATATGGTACAACTTATCCAAACAACAAAACACACGCAGTCATTGACTTTGGGCATGGGGGCCAGGGGTTTCTTTCGTGGCATCGACTATACATGCTTGCGTGGGAGAGAACCGGGCAGGAAGTTGGCCGTGATTACATTTTTTCTCTTCCTTTCTGGGATTGGACTTCCCATAAAGATGAGCGTGACGCCTACTTTTTTCTCTGAAGATTTACTTGGCGTGACACAACAAGAAGACGGCGTGGTGCAAGGCAAAAATTTTAAAGATTGGTACGCCCATTTGCACTGAACTGACCACTGTTGTAATCCTACAGTTCGGCGGCCCAGGCTGGAGCGTTCGACTAATAAAGAAAACGAAATAAAAAACAAGACCCTAGGATACACGATGACCGTTTCCAAGCAAAGAAGAATTCCTTTTGCTCTCCGTTTTGAAACCGTCGGGCTACCGCCTTACAGCAAAGTGTCGAGCTGCAATTTCGTAAACATCCTTGAAGGCTTCGCCCAGTACCAAGACTGGATATAGCTTGCCCACCCGCTACACATTGCACAACCTGGTTCACGTCATTGGTCGGGGGAGCCATGTCAGAAGTACGCCGTCAGCATCTAATGATCCAATGTTTTTTTTAACATGCACGCATTGTTGTTTTTTTTCCGTTGGGGGATTGCCCGCATCTTTGAAAAGTGGCTTCGCAAGTATTAACAAAGACGCCTCTGTGTCTTTCTATCCTCGACGCACCCATTGGCCACAACCAGGCACGACGTCATTGTACCATTGTTTTCCATTGCACACCAATGAGCAGATGTTTAAGAAGTTTTTTGAGTTCGGTTATGAATACGAGGATGTTGACGAAAATGGTAAGTATTTTTGTGGAGGCCCTGTGGCCTCATCATTAGTTTGGTCGCACTTAGGTACTGTGATCAAAGGAGGCAGTGCTCTCAAGGCGAAGTCCTTACACTTCGATCGGGTGACCCTTTAGATGACATATTTTTCAAACAGCGGCTACAAACATAATGATAAAGCGCATTTTACTTTTGGGGACTTGACTTTTCGTATGCTACAACATACATCTTCAGAAGTGACGGTTGAAAAAATTCAAATATGATATATATAAAATTAGGAAGACTGGTAACTAGAGAGAATAAGACAAAAATAGTAAGATAAGAGATAGCAGTAAAAACTGACCGTTTAGCAAAACTAAAGTTTTTCACTACCCACGTTTTCCCTTAAGGATGGTTTAAGGTCACGCATTAATAAAGTTTCCTTTATTTTACAATGCAAATCAGAGCTACCATTTGCTAAAACTTGAAAATGATCCCATTTTATGTTGTGACCTGTTTTTACTGAGTAATCTGCAATCGCGGAAGTTTGACTGATCCTTTTGAGTGCTTTGAAATGATCTTTTTTACGGTCACGTAAGCGACGTTTCGTTTTACCAATGTAAAACTCATTGCAGTCGCAACAAGATGCCTTATAAACAACTTTGGATTTTTGTGATTTGCACAAACGACCTTTATAAGGAAAAAAAAGACTTGATTCGACATGTGTTAATTTCATGCTCGGGATAACCCTGGGATGAGCTAGCACACCGTGCACCGGTGGCTCAGTTGGTTGAACAAGAGCTGTCACGCGGGAGGTCGGGAGTTCAACTCCGTCCAGACCAACGCTCAGGGTCTTAAAGAGGGTCTGACTTGGGGGGTCCACATGTCGGTTGTCGGTTAAAATTTTATTACTTTTGTTGGTTGTCGGTAAATCCCAGTTAATTCTTTTGTCGCTAGTCGGTAATTTTTCCCTCGTTTTGTCGGTAGTCAGTAATATTTTCTAGCCCTTGTCGCTAGTCGGTTAACCCCATTCACACCCTCTTTAAATAACTGAGGACAAAGTGCTACCTTAAATTGTAATTACATCGGCAAATGGTTAGACTCTCTAGTCTTCTCAGATAAGGACGATAAGCCGGAGGTCCCGTCTCACAAACCTTAAATGTTTATAATCCTGTTGGACGTAAAAGAACCCCCGCATTTGTCGCAAAGAGTGGGCATGTAGTTCCCGGTGTCGTGGTCTTCTTCTGTGATGTTTCATGGTTGCGAGGGTAAATACAGATCTCCATTTACACCAGCTATGCTGAACTGGAATTTCTGTATAATAATGCATATAAATAAATAAATAAATAAATAAATAAATAAATAATAAATAAATAGATAAATAATAGATAAATAAATAAACAAATAAATACATAAGTAAGCATACTGTGACAAATCCAAGGGGTAGTAGAAATACTGACTCAGATTGCTTCATGCTACAGAAAGCTGAGATAAGCGTAGGCCTGATGGGCCCCTTAGCTCATATGCAGACTTTACCCTTTTACTTTACTAAAAGCGTTATCGAACATAACATAGCTTCGCAGAAAACTGCGCTATCAAACGTAGTATGCATAGACGTGAATTCAATAGTGCACCTTGCCTCATGGTGTGAACAAAGGTTACTTCGCCTTGTCATTTCCATGATTCATACCTTAGCGTTCATCATCGAGTTACGATGTACTTGGTAAGTTTGAAGAGAACTCAAGAAGCTAGAGTTGCCCTCGTACTTGCTCAAAAAAATTCACAATGCCCGAACATGAGTTTTGAAATCGGATAAATCAAAAAATCTTTACAAGGATTCAAAAGTTAAGACCAATGTTTCCTTTCCGTCAAGCCGCATTATTAGAAGATCTCCTTCTCTATCCTCCACCTAGGGAGATAAATAAGTACTCGAAAAATATTATAATAATACAAAGTATTCTCTGTAGTATAAGTATCCAGCATTGTATCAAAGTATACAAAAATTTGGTTTTATCAACGGAGTTGATAATGTAAATTGGCCACCGTACAGAGATTCTAAAAGCTGACGTTTCGAGCGTTAGCCTAAGGGCTAACGCTCGAAACGTCAGCTTTTTGGCATACGACTTACTACTTTGTATACTACGCCAAATTTTTGTATACTACTTCCCCACCGACGCAGCACCACAGTTTCTTTAGAAAATACCCCTTCATTCATATATTTGTATCAAAGTAGTCTTCTCTTCCTTTGTTTAATAAATAATGGTATTTTTCGCTTTAGGCAAATCCTCTAATGATGAAGAGCCTGTGGAGCCAATAGATTTGGGACAGTGCCCGGTACCTTGCCCGGCAGTTTCAACAAAGTAGAGCAGAGCAGAATAGTGTAGATCACAGCCGCCAGAGAAGGAGAGCAGAGAGATATAGTACAGGCAGAGTAGATAGAGAACAGTGAAGTGGAGCAAAGAAGGGTACAAATGAGCAGAGCTAGGCAAAGAAGAGCATAGCTGAGTAAAGTAGAGACGGCATAGCAGAGAATTAATCGGAGAGAATGTATACAATATAGCAATGTATTGCAAAAGATGAAAAGAGCAGAGTAGGGCAGACTAGAGCATGGTAAAGTAGAGTAGAGAAGATTAGACTGTACTGTAGCATAGAGTAGAGCAGCTAGAGTACGTAGAGCAGAGAGTAGAGTATAGCAGATTAGATCAGACAGGACTGGGTATTTCAAAGATGTTCATTTTACTGTTCTAATATGAGTAGAAAACTTGAGTAACTGAAGGTCTCAAACTCCAGGTGTATTCTATAAACATTATGTAAGGAACCCGTTAAGACAACCTACAGAAAGAAACTTTTATTATCCATTTGAAACCCTGAGAGGACTTTTTATTCAAAACTTATAGCATCAGTAATCCTTTAAAAGTACTTCACTCCTTAGCATTGTGATATACCTCTCGATAGGGATTGAATAGTCTTTTTCTTAAATTACGTCAACGAATATAATAAAACATAAAAACCAAACCATAAGTATACATTTTTGGCAGAAACCGTGACGGGCTCCCCGATCGCACATCAATTATAACTCATGTTGGTTGTTTGGTTTGTTTTGATTCATTGTGAATCCATTGCACTAGAAATGCGCTGGGAATAATAGGCCTGTGTTATTTTCGGCTCTGTTTTTAAAAGTGGGCCGTTCTCGCACCTGACTAATTTCCGGTATGTCTACCCCAACCAGTGCGACACCCGTATTTTAAAATCAGCCCTTTTGAAAGGAGGGTTTTTTTTGAACATCTCAACAAATGTGCAAATGATATGTGTTAATGCTCAACCGCCACAAAGTTACAAGATTTCTTGGCCTTGTTCTCTGTTCGATCAATGCCATGTTGACGCTTTTACCGGTTGTTGACAGGAATGATAATTAATAGAAATGGTAAACACCTTTGATGACTTTACATTGAAAATGTAAATTTCATCAGAGATTGAAAAAGGCGGAAACAGAGACTTTTTTTCAATTGCCTTGTCTCCCGCCAAATGCGCGAAAAAAACATTGCTTTCGCTATTTTATCTTTTTTACAACAAATTATTTAAAGTTATGTCTAAAGCAATACATCATTTTAAAGCTTATAAAAATAAGTTTTCCAGGACAAAAAACAACTCTTTACCAAAGATATTGTTTCTTTAATAAATGTCCTCAAATGTGTGGCTGGCACATTTTTAGGTCAATATTTTTTCTTTGCTTCAACGCACTAAGTTCGGTTGTGAGTGCGCTAAGAAGTTTTGGACGAAAGAAAAACGTTTTGCCAGCATGTGAGCAGATACCAGACAAAATTAATCGGCCTAGTGAAAACACAACCCGACTGTACTTAAATTTTGCCAACCACAGAACAAATTTTCAAGTGCTTGCAAAATCTTGCCGTTGATTTTCTCGCAAATTTTAGACTAGTGCTTGATTTTCTCGTGCTCGCAATTGTTTTGCAATAGGCCATTTTACAGTTGTTTGCTCAGCGACCTAGCCTATGGATGGCTGCGAGGCTGCCGGTGACCTTGTATTGATACAGACCCCACTGCTTTTATAATGTAAATTGTCTTGTTGTAATTCTAATTACTTCATATTAACATTACAAAAGAACGAAGGTTTGTATCAAAGTAGAGTCACCGGCAGGCTCGCTTATATTCTTAGGCCAGGAAACTTAGCTACAACTGTAACATGGTCTATTGCTCGCACGCTTGAATTCTCGTTGAAATTTGTTCGATTGCTCGAAAGTTCGTAAAGGCCGGGCCAAACGCTCGCAACATTTAAACGCAACATCTTGCAACATTGTTGCGACATGTGTTAAACAAGCTGGCCAAACGCACTCAACATTTTGAACATTTTCAACGCAACATGTGGATGTTTCTGTGTTCCTGGCCCCTGGCGCGGAACAAGTGGACCTAGCGCGCATGCCCTAGAGCAACAATTTTGAGTGAACGTGGCCACCTGGCCAAATTAGTACAACATCATGCAGCATCCAAATTGTTGGACAAAAAATTTGACCGTTTTCAAATTTGACCCAACATTATCCAATTCAATGTTGCAACATATCGCAGCATATCGCAACAGGTAGTGGCCAAACGTATGCAACATGTTTTGCGATGTTGCGTTAAAATGTTGCGAGAGTTTGGCCAGGCCTTAAATCGTTCTTCGCCGATGTTTTGGTACAGAAATACTGTTTTACTTCATGGTACTGAACCCCTTAGCTTTCGACCTGGACGTTTCAGGAGTTCCTGTTGCTTCATTGCCTGAAGTTCTCACGAGGTGACGTAATCAGTCTGTGGAAGAGGCGAGTTGTGTACGCAATCTTAACGAATTTTTATGAGCTAAAATCTTGCAGTTGATTTTTGGAACTGAACAAATTAACATTCAATAAAAAGCAGCGTAGCAGAAAATTTACCAAATAGCTCCAAGACCCTCCAAGCAGAACTCCAAGAGCTCGCTGCTCGCCAGTTGAATTCTTTTACAGTGCTCGTTGTTCTCAAGATAAATTCGGTTATTGCTCGTGTTCGCGAAATAAAACACAGCGCTCGCATGCTCGCAAAATGCTCGAAAAGACCATTTGATACCCCTAAGATCTCTGGCTGGAACATTAATGACAATAGCTAGATGACGTAACGCTGAGTCTGC
>NC_090883.1:23980274-23985274 GCF_036669925.1 Montipora capricornis | reverse complement strand
ATGAATTCCAGAATTCGTAGAAAACTGGGACTGAAAATTTTATGTCTCCAGAACCCTGCGTTCTCTTGCCAAGGATCTGCCGGCTAAGACAAACGATGGGATCTGGGGACGAGAATCATAGCGTATGTATGTAATGTAATCCATGGGCCTTTTGTTTTCGTCCACCAACATGGTGACGATGACGTAACGTGAGAACCACCTACCGTTCCCTCTCAAACATATTAACCAGACACGATTTCAAATTTCAGCGGAAATATAAGCAATTTTTTGAGGCAATTTACGTTCAACCGATTAAAGCGCAGTATGATTTTCCAGGTGAATTTTATGGTTTTATGACCGGCAACAAGGAGAAGATTCAGTTTTGATTTCAAAACACAGTCATTGCCTCAGTCAATATGACTGAGGCAATGTCCATGGTTAAATTATCTTCGCAGCTATTTTAGGTGTTTATGATGAGCACATCTCAAAGACAACACCGGAATCACGCTTAATTTTAAAAAATCACCAAAAAAATAACAGAGGCAATTGCCTCGGTTTGCCTCATACTGACAACGGCCCTGACAGTTAACGACGGAGTAATTCATTTGTCAATTGAAACCACGCCCCCCCCCCCCCCCCCCCCCCCCCAAGCCCCTGGGACGTAGCGGTGGATGTAACATTTGCAATGTTACAGTGAAACTTCTTTTTAGCGGCCACCCTCGGGGTAACGGCTAGTGACCGCTTAATGGAGGTTGGCCGCTTAAACAGAAAAAAAAAAAGGTTCTTCAGAACTTAGCACAATCTTTTTAGTAGAAACGTCACCTTATTCTAAAACAAACACCTTTAGAGTTTGTGACAACTTTTGCACAAGAGACAGCTCTAATATACAAAATTACAGTACTGTCAGAACGAACAAATACTCCTCAAAATGTTGAGATGAGGCTCTCTCAACTTAACATGAACAATCTAAACTATATGGCGTAAACTAAGTTGATTCATAGCCGGAAAAGGAGGCAAAATCTTTTGTTACTGGGTTGAAGAAAAAAAAAATTACAAGGAATCCTGTCGCTAAAAACCAAACTAAGTGAATTAAACTCTTGGTGGCCGCTTAATAGACGTGAAAACAATAGGAGAACTCTCATCGTGACAGCCAAAACGTGGCCGTGGGCGCTTCATAATTGAGGTTTATAGGGGTGGCCGCTTAATAGAGGTTTGATTTACAATATTATTCACAAATTATTTCGGGACTTTGATAACTGTCCTAATAGAGAGTGGCCGCTAAATGGGGGCTCCACTGTATTAGGATTTGTATGGGAATCCCGATAAAAGGCTTACGAAAATAATCATATGAAAAGAAATTCAAATAAAAAGCCTAACCTTATTGCCATTGTAAGTAGCTGACAACAGCCCGAGACAACAGGCCCTCCGAGTTACTCTGGACGAGATCTTTTTCCACTCATTTATTTAGACAATTCTATCAACCGTTTACATGAGGTGGGCGAGACATGACAACTCGTGAGGGCGAGACAACTCGGGGAACCCTGGCAGGCGAGATAACTTTTTCGCATGTAAACAGTTTGGCTCGACTACCCGAGACGAGACAGCAAAATCTTAAATGCGCACGCTTAAAATAAAAATCAAAGAATCGACAATTTGGGGGTTAAGCATGTTGCGTTTGTTTTCGAATGAAAAGGTTTTTCCCGCAAAAATTCTCACCGCTGTCAACGGAAACTCTCGATTCAAAAACAGCCTATTATTTAAACTACGTATTACTGGCCATTAAGATTGTCAGTCCACTTTCTGAAAGGGAAAAAGCAACTATACTTGATAAAAAAGAACTAGAAAGAAAGAAGGGCAAAGGATGATACTTATTTTTTTGAGGAGTTGTCTCAAAATATATGCTTAATTAAGTACGGTCACTTTTTTCTCGGTCATGCAATTCTCATATAGACGCTGGGTGTGCCTAGGGAAGGAGGGCTGTCTCAGATAACCGAGACCATATAGACAGGCCCTTATTCTACATTCATAGAATTTGCTCGTTTTCAAGTTTACCTCAAACGGGTGTTGAATCCAACAAACAAAATCTTCTTCCTGTTACAAATTAAACACAAACTGACCTCTATAGTTTTTACTTTCCAGATCAAATATCAGAATGTCACATACAAGGTTCCTTAGTTCCACAAAACGCAGCTTTATTATCGGTGACAAAATGAAATAAAAAACAAGACATAAACGCTTTTACAGATTGTAATAGAGATCCCGTATCCAAATGTTCGCCTAGCCTGTGACTGTTTAGTGCTGTCAGCACGAGCGGAAGACATCCGAGGGTGAATTCGCTTTTAGTGATTTCTTATAATGTAGTCCAAGAAATTTTTTCTCTACTTTCCAGAAATGATAATACATTAATTCTGATCATTCTAGCCGTTAAACACCCTCTGGTCTTCAAGGAATAACAATTCAATAATTGCGGTACTCCTCGCTGCCTTTCCAAGAGAAGATGGTTCAACAGCGATTTCTATTCCGTTTCCACACGATAATATGTTGCGAAGAGCAAGTCATATATAAATAATCATAGAAAATGAAATTCTAAGAAACATAGCTTACTTTTCTGCGGAAAACCATTTTATGTCCGATGGAAAAATATTGCTTTAACCGAGTTCTGGGACACCGGAAATGGTGACTGAAGTGTTGTGGGCGCGCAATTTGAAGTGGGTGACTGCAGTCCTCATATTGGCAAAACGTTTTATCTTCATTACGTACTGATTTCTCTGACCAATTTTGTTTCCAAATCGGGATGGCGACTGAAATATTAACATATATTATCACAGACACCGAACAATTTGTTTCGGTAGAAAGTCTGTTCAAAATGTCAAGAAAATTCGGTTTTATTGTGAAGAATGACTCGAGTTTTCGTTGGAAAAATTTCAGCTCAAATGCTAGTGAAATTTTTTCTGTTCTTTGCTGGGCAAGTAAGTCTTTTGAAGTCCTAAATACATGTAGCTCATCTAGAACTCCGTTCTAAAATGATACGAGATTTCCGAATGTTGTGTAATACAAGGAAGATTCAAAGGTACCTGGGAATCCGAACAGATTAGTCTGTGCTATGTTAAACAAATTTGCTTTTAAAAGGAAATAAAACGATCAGAAAGCACAGAAAACCAATTTCAACTAATTTTACTGACTTTTGTCTGCTTTAGGAGAGGACAAAGTCTATTTTACTAATCAACTGGTTGACAAGGGCGGCGACTTTCTTTGCATAAAGTTTAAAACTGATTGTTGTTGGCGTCAGTAACCCAAGTCCTTTCGAGGAACAGTTGTCACTTTCACTTTCAACTTTGTGACGTCTTTTAACGATCTGTTCATGGCAATTTGCATCGCTGGGACTCGAAAAAAGGTCTATATTTTTAAAGTTCTATCCATTCAACGGAATCGTCAGTTTGAACTGTAGTGCATAAACACTAGACTCTTCTCATCGTTGACAATCGAATCACATCACTTCGCTTCAGGTCCAAGTTCCCTCGTAGTTGAATGGATATGAAAAAAGGACATTACGGTTTTTTTTTGATGAAATCGACTAAACATACTCATTCGAGAAAGGATAGAAGGCCTTGCGTCCGGCATCATTGTGTATTATTAACTCAATACCTACCCGGTGCTCGCATTTGCTTTTTGATTTTGCTCGATGAATAGATTAGCCACACAATGCAAGCAATACTCTTATTCTCGTGCATGCACATAATAATTCAGGGCCCCCGCATAATAACTTACAGCTTATTTGTTTCGGTCTGCCCCTGATAAGTGTGTCATGTCTAGCTCTGGAAATTGACGAACAAAATATTATACCGCCTTAAAGATTCTATCACAGGTATGTTTTTTTCCTGATCTCAGAATAGGAAAAAAAATACCCTGCAACGGCTAAAACCATTAAAAAAAAAAAAAGAAAAAAAGATGGGGGAATGATTCAAAACGTCGTTTAGTTTGGGTCTTGAAAGATCGACGCGACCGATCGCATGACAACATCCATATTTTTGTCCACGCAAGGCCACACAATAGTCAAACATTACCACTACCTCTGATTAAAGCACTCAGTTAAATATTAGGGAGTTTAAGAAACGACGACGGCTACGGCAACGACAACGCCAAAAAGCAGTAATATTATTGGTTAAAAGAACCAAAATGATCGTGCTGCACGTGCGGTACACATTTTTTAACAATTCTCTCGCGTACTCGTTAAAACTACTACGTGAAATGACCAAATTTAAGGCTTTGACGACAACGTGGACAAACTACAGTGAATCTTTCAGTCTCACTCTTTACTTCAAATCCGTCCATACCAATCCAGTTATAGCACACTTCACCTATACTGAATAATATAAACAAGATGGAATAATCATGAAGTACTTAGAATAGCTCAAACTTATATTTTGAAGTGACATTTTGGTCGCCGTACCCGTCGTGGTTTCTTAAACTCCCTATTGAACACTGGCTAAAGGAACAGAAATTAAGCATATTGCAAAACGGATGTGTGGGGTTTGCAGAGTTCGGAGAGTAGTTAACCGTTTGTATTCTTTGATCAGGGGAATAGAGGGCACGTAAAATAATATACTGACACATTTCAGGTTGTATCTGTATTTTTAACTTCTCAAAACACTTAGATGACACCAAATGCTTGTGCTTGAAAACGGTTAAGCGATGCAAATATGCAAACAATAAGAGAATCGGAGTTTTATTCCATTTCGACTAAACACCGGCAACGTTTCCTCATTTTCTTATGCTATTGTTAGCAGAATTCCAAAGGCTCTTTCACTTTGTATGCAGTAAGCACTTAGATGTCAGCATGAATCAACTGAGACATGCTGTAACATCATTTTATGTTGTTTTTAGCTTCCTCATTCCAGTGCTGAAACGAAGCTTGAGCAAAGGAGTGACGCCCGCTTTGAACCGACCCAGTCAAAGAGCCAATAGGAATTTCTGAACCTAATCTCGAAATATGATTGGCAATTTTATTTGTTGTATTACAG
>NC_090883.1:23962774-23970274 GCF_036669925.1 Montipora capricornis | reverse complement strand
TTCTAGAGCATCGCCAAACAAATCCATCCCCCGATGCAGTTCGTCTTTGCCATTTGAGTGCGTTTCCGCACTCAGGTTTAGGGCATTTCATTGACGACGAGAGTAGATTGTGCTCTTTGCACCACTCTATGCACCGCTCGTGATCGGCTAGAAGTCGTGACAGTTTCCATAAGTTTATATTTGATTCTTGAGAGGCGGCCATCAAGTTTCAAAATTCACAGTTTGCTGAAAAAGAGGGGTTAACGTCGACTCAAAGATTTTATATTGCAATAAATCGTGCATAAAAAATTTCCCATATAGGATGCCCCAATCACAAGGAGGTATACTCTTCCGTGCAGTGTGCTTTTAAGTGTGCAGCACGGGGGATGAAAAAACAAGCAATTCAGACATTCACAGATATGCTCGATTAACCTCCAAAAGAATTTTACTGGGTTCAACCTTAAGCCTAAAGGGTTACGGTTAGCATTATTAAGGGGTGACGTTGTTTCAAAAGAAGCAAAATCAGTGCATTTATTGGTGGTCGGCACGGCACGCGTATATAATTACTTATCATTGTTATGTAAATTGTCGTCCAGTATTCCAAAAAAATATCATTATCAAGGTGTGAATTAGCAACTTGACACGTTAGCTCAGTGGTCTAGAAGAGGGACAAGTAATCCAGAGGTTTACAGTGGTACGGAGTTCAAGGCAGACTGCGAGAGACTTCGAAAAAAGGACAGAAAAAGCCGAGCGGGATCTGGAGAAGACAGACAGGACAAAGGAATCGAAAGAGGAAAGCTGGGACGAAAAGAAAGAGAGACGTTGTGAGCAAAAACGGCAAAGAAAAGAGAGAGGGTGAAAAAAGAGAGGGAGCGAGCGAGAGAGAGAGAGAATGAGATCCACTTTTGATCATCCCGTAAGTACAAATTAGCCATGTATATATTCGATTCCCTTGGGTATACGCATTGTTCTAGAAAACAATAGCGCGAATGAATAATTAATATATTCTGCATGCAAAATGAAGTAGGGACCTGTACGGAAATCATTCCAAAATCGCTGCCAGTAGTCGTTTTGCCACTGTAAGTGAAGATGATGTCACATTGAAATGTTTTTTTTTTCGCTATTTTGAAATAATAGACTGGGTATTTATACCAGTAATATCTTAGCCAGAGGCGAATAATTGATAAATATTTAAGGATAATTAATCACTGACACTGAGGTGAATAATTGTTGTAGTGATAACCACACCAGCTGAATAAAAATCTATTTGTTTTTGAAAATTATGTGGCTGGAAATTTTAAATCTTGCGTGCCAGAATCCATTTGTTTTCACTTCAGCTACTCAGGGTTAAATAGGACTTGGCTAGTCACCTCCGAGTTAGGCAATCAGCGCTTGTGGAGAGCACTATTCACTTTTGTGGTATATATACTAATTAACAAGCCAAATCAGAGGTGGCTAGTGGTGGATATTACCTTGCTGCTAAATATCAACCACTAGCCACCAACTCTACAGGTGAATAGTTGTTAAATTACTTTATACTAAAACAGTGAGATAATATAACACGAAAAGATGATTTTAACTAATAATTTATTATTATTTATTCCTGCAACAATAACAATCTTTTTGGGGGCAAATCCTGGGCCAGTTACTCAGAGATGAATAGCAAAACCTATTCTTTGTTTGAGTAACCAATCAGAGCATGCCTTCAATGCTATCCACTGTTTTAATATATACTAATACAGAATATTGGGCAAATGTATTCAACTCCAATTATTGGAGTACAAGAAAACAAACAGGAGCATGAGAATCATTGTGTGATGCGTTAAACCAACCAGAAAAGTTATGAGTACAAAATTAAAGAAAGTACGTCTAATTTTAGAGCTGAGGCTGAACGTTCTTATAAATTTTTGCGTTGTGAGGCTGAAAATGTTCTTAAGATGTTCTTAAATTTACGTGGTGTAGCTTTTCAAGAAATCAATGCAGGCATGACCAGGAAACCTTTCAAAGTGCTAGCTTTGATGGTGTTGAAGTTTAATATTTTGTAACAATAATTTATAAATGAGAACTGCTGACATTATAAACTGAGATGTGTATCATGCAATAAGAAAACTATCATTATGTCATACAAAATATACCCTTAAGTATTTGGGTTAATTTAAATTTCTTTACCATTATTTTATGCTTTCATTTAAAACACTTGGCTTATCACCTCTAAGTTAGGCAATCAGCGCAAGTGGAGATCACTATTCAGTTTCGTGTTATATACTAATTAACAAGCCAAAGTGGACGTGGTAGTTTTAGTATATGCTAATACAGAATATTGGGCAAATTAATGATGTCACACCTTTCCACTTAATGAATAGCTGCAAAATGTTGTTCAAAGTTGTAAGGGTAAAAAAAGAACTTTCTTTCCGATATGGAAGTGTCTTAATAACAACATTACAAATAATTTTACAAATTTTGGAATTTCAGAAAACCATGCAAAAGTAATAATTATTTTCTTTATGTAAGTTAATTGTATGAGGTTGCATCGGTGTATTCTGTAATTTGAGGGCAAATTACCCAAATAAATCACTTTGATAGGACAATGTAACTTCATAGTTGTTTATGCATATAATTATATCCTATATTATTCTTGAATGTATCCTACAGTTACATGATAATAGAAAACTTTATTGATCATTATTTATCCATAAACCTGTTTGTGCATGTGATGCATCACTGCAACTCACAAAAGAAAAAAAAAAAAAAAAAACTCTCATGGTAGTTTCAGTACAATTCTACCACTGCGAGCCCTATTTTTGCTAGCTATTAAGACAGGTCAGCACTTATCATTGTTTTGTAGGAAAGTAAATGAGTTTATATTAATAACTTCAATTCAAATAAGGAGAGATTTTTATAGTTCTTTGATTATTTGGAGTTGATATGATTTGACTTTAGATGCCCCCTATTTAGATGATAATTATTGTTATTCTTGACTAATAGTATTTTTTTTTTGGTTTTTTGCATATATATATACATATATATTTCCTTTTAGGCACTGTACTTTTAATAAGGAATCTCTGTATTCTGTACATACTGACCTAATTACTCAGATATCACTGTTCATCTCTGTATTTTATTCATTTTATTTTAATCATGTGTGTAATTGTATTGAGTAAATAAATAATAAATTTGCACAGTCAAACAGCAGACCTCTGATTAACTTCTTTTGTTTGTCCACCAGCACTTGTATATTTCACATAATTGTAGTCAGTGTTTGTAGAGATTGGTTAAAAATTACCACCCACAAGTATACTTAATACCTTTTCAGGCCTACCCACAACAGCTGTCGGTCTTAGAATTCTAATATGCGCTCCGTTTTCTTCTCAGAGGGTGGAGCCTTCCCCTGAGGTGCTATAGAGTAACCAGTGGTATCACGGGAACCGCAATCTGATTCTGCAACACCTTTTGGGGGTTAGGGGGACCATACTCAAAACCAGGGGGAGTTATGGCCAAAAAACATGTCTTTCTCACTTATGCAGGGCCTTCCCTGGGCGTGCTAGAGACTAACCAATGGCATCACCAGATGCGCAATCAAGTTCTGCAACACCTTTTTGGGGTTAGGGGGCCCATAGTCAAAACCGGGGGGAGATCGCCCAGAAACCTGTTTTTCTCACTTATGCAGGGCCTTCCCTGGGCGTGCTAGAGAGAAACCAATGGTATCACCAGATGCGCAATCAAGTTCTGCAACACCTTTTTGGGGTTAGGGAGCCCATAGTCAAAACCGGGGGGAGATATCCTCGAAAAACCTGTTTTTCTCATTTATGCAGGGCCTTCCCCTGAGGTGCTAAAGAGTAACCAGTGGTATCACAGGATGTGCCATCCAATTTTGCAACAACTTCTGAGGGTTAGGAGGGTCCAGCTCAAAACTGGGGGGAGATATCCTCAAAAAACATGCTTTTCTCTCTTATGCAAGGCCTTCCCTGGGCGTGCTAGAGAGTAACCAATGGTATCACAGGATGCGCCATCCGATTCTGCAACAACTTCTGGGGGTTAGGGGGGCCCAGCTCAAAACCGGGGGGAGATATCCTCAAGAAACCTGTTTTTCTCACTTATGGAGAGCCTTCCCTGGGCGTGCTAGAACAAAACCAAGGGTATCACCGGATGCGGCATTTGACTATGCAACGACTTCTGGGGGTTAGGGGGGCCCAGCTCAAAACTGGGCGGAGTTATGGCCAAAAAAACCCAAAACAGGTTTTTCAGGAACAAGTCCCCCAGGATTTGGAATTGGGCCAATCCGAGTGCAGCGCCAGAGAAGTCTCAGGGGGGCGCGTCCGATGGGCACCGAGTCAAGTCCGGGGGGCCACTTTGGTGTGGAAATGGGGATCTTGTCGGGCCTCTAGCGTCCGTGGGTCGATTCGCCCCGGGTCGAAACTAGGGCGAAAAGTTGTTGGGCCACGTGACCTAGGCGCATGGGCAGTGCAGTCCCAAGGGAATAAAACGTAGGAATGTTATCGACAAAAAACCGTCCTTAGGGCAACCAAGGTGGCACAGGACACCCAACCTCGGTCACGTGATAGATCTCATCGAGACGATTCCAAAGAGGTATGGCACGACGGGATATCTACAATAGAACCGGAGATACGTTTTGGACGCGATCCAGTAATAGTTTTACACCTAAACAGGGCTTGACGCTCTTCAGAACTGGACTAGAGCAGTGGTGACCAATTTTGAGGGTCGGATAAGAGCTACGAAGCTGAAATTTGGCACACACCTGCGCTTGGCCTAGGAGGTGAAGCTGACGGAAAATGGGGGGAAATGGTCAAAACCGGGGGGAGTTATGGCCCCAAAACCACTTTTTTCACTTATAGAGCAGAGCCTTCCCTGGGCGTGCTAGAGACTAACCAATACCACCAGCAGATGCGCCATCCGATTCTGCAACAACTTCACGGGCTTAGGGGACCCATCTCAAAACTGGGGGGAGTTATGGCGCAAAAACCACTTTTTCTCTCTTATGCAGGGCCTTCCCTGGGCTTGCTGGAGACTGACAGATACCACCGGCAGATGCGCCGTGCGATTCTGCAACTACTTCTGGGGGTTAAGTCGTGCCAGCTCAAAACCGGGGGGAGTCATGGCCCAAAGACCACTCGGGCCTGGCCAGCACGGAGGCAGACCGATGGCACCAGCAGATGCGCCTGCTCATTCTGCATCTATCTGTCCGGGTCGGGGGGTTCGCCTCGGTCCTCACCGACGGAGACTTGCAAAAAAAAAAAAAGACCCCTCCCCCGCCCCTGGGTGAAGGGCGGAGGAGGGGCCATCCAAGATGCGGACTCGACTCCCGCATCTTTGATGCGGAAACGGGGCACTCTTTTCCACATCTTTCATGCGGACTCGACTCCCGCATCTTTGATGCGGAAACGGGCCACTCTTTTCCGCATCTTTGATGCGGACTCGTCTCCCGCATCTTTGATGCGGACTCCACTCCCTCATCGCATCTTCCATGCATGACAAGGGAGTAACTATTAGACTTGTCAAAAAAAAAAGGATTTTTCCAAGTCCTCCACCATGACCCGACAAGGAGTCTTTGCTGGACTTGTCAAAAAAATATGAAAAGATCGATCTTAAAACAAAGGTTGAATCTCAGATGATCGTAGCGACGGGCTACTCTACAGACTCTACAACGTACAATACCCCGTTTTCTTTTAAGTCGTCTGCAAAGGATCTCTCTTCTACCAGCGTAAAACTTGCTTGTACCTCGATCTCGAGCCTCGATCCGAAATACGTCAGAAAACCACTAAAAACGCTCTGATTTCAATTTTATGCTCATTCCTCTGTGAGAAAACTTAAAAGAATGCCATAACGTACTATCAAGAGAAAATGAGGGGACAGAGAGGGAGGCTCAAGGCATTGGCCGGGATATGTTATGTCCACGAAAGTTATTTTTAGACGAGCGGAAGTCTTCGTTCTGGGGGAGACGTCCGCATGCAGTCTTGCCTCGCTCTCAGGTTCTTAGTGAAAAGAGAAAATGATGGCGCACGTGGAAGGCTTATGAATATATATTTTCTTTCAAACATCGGACCGAGGTTGGCCTGCATGCGGACGTTACGGAAGACTTCCCCTCGTCTAAAAATAACTTTCGTGGACATGACATATCCCAAGGGCTGGACCGGGAGCCTCCTTCTCTGTCCCCTCATTTTCTCTTCGTACTATAGTACGCGACTACCGCCATAGCGCTCCAATAAATGTGCTTTTACGATCTGAAATACGCCAGAAAATCGCTAAAAACGCTCTGATTTCAATTTTATGCTCAACCCTCAGTAACAGAACTTAAAAGAATGCCAATTTGACCAAATTATATTTTCGATTTCTCCCACAAATTTGCCCGTCATAAAACTACCCGGTGAATAACGTACTATATACTACGCGACTCCAGCCATAGCGATCCAACAAAAATGTATTTACGATCCGAAATACGCCAGAAAACCGCTAAAAACGCTCTGATTTCAATTTTATGCTCATTTCTCAGTAAAGGAACTTAAAAGAATGCCAATTTGACCAAATTATATTTTCGATTTCTCCCACAAATTTGCCCGTCATAAAACTGCCCGGTGAATAACGTACTATAGTACGCGACTACCGCCATAGCGCTCCAATACTGAATGTACTTTTACGATCCGAAATACGCCAGAAAACCGCTAAAAACGCTCTGATTTCAAGTTTATGCTCATTTCTCAGTAAGGGAATTTAAAAGAATGCCAATTTGACCAAATTATATTTTCGATTTCTCCCACAAATTTGCCCGTCATAAAACTGCCCGGTGAATAACGTACTATAGTACGCGACTACCGCCATAGCGCTCCAATACTGAATGTGCTTTTACGATACGAAATACGCCAGAAAACCGCTAAAAACATTCTGATTTCAATTTTATGCTCATTTCTCAGTAAGGGAACTTAAAAGAATGTCAATTTGACCAAATTATATTTTCGATTTCTCCCACAAATTTGCCCGTCATAAAACTGCCCGGTGAATAACGTACTATAGTACGCGACTCCAGCCATAGCGATCCAATAAAAGTGCATTTACGATCCGAAATACGCCAGAAAACCGCTAAAAACGCTCTGATTTCAATTTTATGCTCATTCCTCAGTAAGGGAACTTAAAAGAATGCCAATTTGACCAAATTATATTTTCGATTTCTCCCACAAATTTGCCCGTCATAAAACTGCCCGGTGAATAACGTACTATAGTACGCGACTACCGCCATAGCGCTCCAATAAATGTGCTTTTACGATCCGAAATACGCCAGAAAACCGCTAAAAACGCTCTGATTTCAATTTTATGCTCATTCCTCAGTAAGGGATCTTAAAAGAATGATAATTGGGTCAAATTATATTTTCGATTTCTCCCACAAATTTGCCCGTCATAAAACTGCCCGGTGAATTACGTACTATAGTACGCGACTACCGCCATAGCGCTCCAATAAATGTGCTTTTACGATCCGAAATACGCCAGAAAACCGCTAAAAACGCTCTGATT
>NC_090883.1:23917774-23957774 GCF_036669925.1 Montipora capricornis | reverse complement strand
TCGGAAACTCAAGTGCAACTATTCCGTTGAGTTCGAAATATTAACGCTAATAATCGGAATGACTGGTATCGGATTCCCGCTAGATCAAAACTGGACTTGATCAAACATTCGATTAGCACGATGCACGGAAATTTGAAACATGATCTGCTTTTTTAAGTCTGTGTCACGCGAGATCTACGATCGCATAAAGGCATATTAAATAAAATGACCGTCTACATGAAAAAAGATGCCAGCGTTTCAAGGGCGTTTATGTTTAAAATTGTTGAATTGTTTGAAACTTTGCTGTTTGGATGGAGTTTGAGACGCAGTGAAAGCTATTTATTAGTGTCAACTCACATTATCATGACTGCAGAAGAAATTCATCTGAAAAGGTCGCTGTACCTTTTGGACACTTTTTACTGAGTTGCCCTATGGCACACCCAGTCTAGAAATGAAGGGCATTAGTTCGGCGTTATTTTTTTTTTACAACGTGTCGGAAAAAGACTTGCCTGTCACTCCCCTGGTAAGTGGTATCTTTGTGCATTGTAGTCACTCCTGCAATTCTCTCAATCCCGGCTCCGTGAATATCGAGATTCGACAACAGTTTCACGTACACAGGTTCTACTGGTTTCTCTGCCTTTATTCCGATCTCACAAGTTGTTGTTGTAGTTGTAGATTCGCTGCAACAGATACGAGTGTATCTTATGAAAGCTGTCAAAAATAGGTCTCAAAAACGACGAGTGCGAAAATTCTACAAAACTTACATATGTTGACGAGTCCGGGTAGAAGTCAATCAAAAACGACATAGTCCATATTTTTTGTTCGATGCAAAGAATATTCAAACATTTTCAAAACTAAACATGTCCGACTCTTCGAGCACATGGCATATGACCCAGAAGTATCATGGGAGATGACGTGTACTCGAGTTCCGGTTCAGAAAGCAGTTCCGGTGACAACATCGCGCCCCCCATGAACGCCCTTTGACCGAAGTTCATCACATTTGAAATTCATTCTTGTTACCAAGCAGGCCGTTCAGCCAAGCTCACTGTCCTTCTTCATCATCTGCCGCTTCTAGCAAACAAATCTTGGTAACTGGTCGCTTGAAAAAAGATCCTTTAGCTTTCACTTCGACACTCCTCACTAATCCATCCTTGCCAGGGAACACGCCTGCAACTCGACCTAAGGGCCACTGGTTCCTTGGAACATTATCATCAGCGATCAGGACGAGGTCTCCAATGCGTAGGTTTCTTCGAACTTGGTTCCACTTTTGTCTTTCTTGCAACGACGGGACATATTCTCTCAACCAACGCTTCCAGTAATGATTGGCAAGAACTTGAGCTTGTCTCCATCTCTTCCTGCTCATCCTTTCACTCTCTTCAAAAACTTCCGGGGGCAGGTTCGTAGAAGGGCGAATGTTCAAGAAATGATTTGGCGTGAGAGGTTCGCTGTCATCAGGGCTGAAAGGGTTTCTTGTCAGAGGTCTAGAGTTAGCGATACGCTCAGCCTCGGTAAACACTGTTTGGAGAACCTCTTCATTGATAAGATCTTTTCCCAGGATGGCCTTCAAGCTTCGTTTTACCGTTTTCACTAATCGTTCCCAGACTCCGGACATGTGGGAGGCCCCAGGAGGGTGGAACACCCACTTACATCCACGCTGCATCAATTCTCTTCCAACCTTGTCATTATCAATTCGATTTACGGCATCCCTGATTTCGCGATCTGCCCCAACGAAGTTCGTCCCGTTATCTGACCGCAGTTCTCTCACATGGCCTCTTCGATTCAGGAATCGGGTCAAAACAAGAATGAAATCATCAGTATCTAGAGACTTCGCGACTTCGAGGTGTACTGCACGCGAATTCAGACACACAAAAATCGCCCCCCAACGTTTGTCTGCAACTCTTCCTCTCCCTCTTTTCACGTGAAAGGGTCCAAAGTAATCGACTCCACTGAACGTGAAAGGGGGTTCATACGGGGTCAGCCTAACTTTGGGCAGCTCGGCCATTTCTTGATTCATCTTACGGGGCATAAGCTTCTTACATAGTAAGCACTTCCCAAGAACCTCCTTTATAGCTACTCTAGGCTTCACCATCCAGAACTCTTCCCTGAGAAAGAACAAGACCTGTTCAGTTCCACAGTGACCATTCCTTTCGTGCAAATAACGTATCAGGATTCTTGAGACGTGATGGTCTTTAGGCAGGATCATCGGATTCATGGCATTGGATGAGATAGGAGCTCTCGAAATTCTACCGCCGACCCTCATGACTCCATCATTCATGATAACTGGTTTGAGCTTCAAAATGTGGCTTGATGCCTTCACTTGACGTCCTGCTTTGAGATCTTTTATCTCATGAGGAAAGGCCTTTCGCTGCACCAAAGATACAACCTCTCTCTTCGACCTTTCGAGTTCCTCCTGTGTAACGTGATTTTCAACTTGACAAGACTCTGGCTCACGTTTCTTTTCCTTCGAAGACCACTTCAGCCACTTTATGAACTTCAGTAACCAGGCAAATGATCGCAGCAAGGTTATCCAGCGAGAATATCTGGTCAAGAGGTTGTCTAGTGGTGTAGCCGTTTCAACTTCGATCAAGTATACTTCCTTTTTTATCTCAAGCTTGTCAACTGCCACCTCGTCATGCTTGATCTCCGGCCAGTGATCCTCTGTTTTCCACAGGAAGGACGGTCCGTTCAACCAACGTTCATTGTTCTGAAATTCTTTCATTTCTAGCCCTCGACTAACGTCGTCTGCAGGGTTAAGCTTCCCTGGACAGTGTCTCCACTGTTCAGGAGCGGTGAGTTCCCTGATTTCTGTAACCCGATTTGCAACGTACGTCTGAAATCGTCGACTTTCGCTGTAGATGTAGTTCAAGGTGATCATTGAATCCGTCCAGAAAACCACCCTTTCAAATTCGAAGTTCAGTTCCTGTCGGACTGAAAAGTCCACACGTGCTGCCAAAAGAGCTCCCTGTAATTCTAGTCGGGGAATGCTGACTGTTTTGATAGGAGCGTTTCTGGATTTCCCAGTAATAAATGCACATTCAACAGTTCCATCAGGGTAGACTGTTCGAAGGTAGGTGCAGGTACCGTAGCCGATTTCTGAAGCATCACAAAAATGGTGGAGTTGAAGTGTAGCTTTCTCGTGATCTGTGCGACTGAAGTAACATCTTGGAATTTTCACCTCAGCTAGGAGTGGAAGGTTGTTCTTCCATTGCTGCCATCTCTGAAGAATTTTCCCGTCGAGTGGTTGATCCCACGCTATCTTCTTCCTCCACAGATCTTGCATGATTTGCTTTGCTGGTAGCATGACTGGTGCAGCCAAGTTCAACGGGTCAAATACTGAGCAGATTGTTGACAAAACTCCTCTCATCGTGTCGCCTTTATCCAAATTCACGACTTTGAAACCAAAGGTGTCAGATTCGATGTGCCATCTTACTCCAAGGGCTCTGTCCACCGGCAATTGATGAAGGGTGAAGTCAAGTGTTGGATCCGCTCTCTTCTCAACAGGTATTGCGGCCAAGACTTCTCGGTTATTGCTCATAAATTTCGTAAGGTTAAAACCGCCTTTTGCACAAAGTTCAATCAGCTCCCGCATTAGCGTAATCGCACGTTCTGGTGTTGGCATGGACTTGAGTAGATCGTCGACATAGTAGTTGTCCCTCAGAGTATCCACGGTCACAGGGTCGAACTCTTTCCAATTGTCTTCAGCAGTTCTCAACAAGGCGAAATTCGCCGAACATGGCGAGTCTGTAGCACCAAATATGTGTACAGTCATTGCGTACTCATTAGGTGTTTCGTCTAAGCTCCCACTCCACCAAAGGAACCGTAGGGAATCTTGATCCTCTGGTCGGACTTTCACCTGGTGAAACATGCTTTTAATGTCTCCAACCAATGCGACCTTCTCCTCGCGGAATCTCAATAACACACCAACCAGACTGTTAGTATAATCAGGGCCCGGTAATAGGTTTTTGTTCAGCGAGGTTCCTTTATGTTCGGCGGCAGCATCAAACACAATTCGTACTTTATTTGGCTTGTTGCAATTGGTCACTGCGAAATGCGGAAGGTACCAAGTTCTAGAGCCAGTTATAGAAGCCTCTTCTGTCGTTAACTTCCGCGCATGACCCTCAGCTATGTAGTCGTTCATCGTTGCGCGATATTTCCTTTCAAGGCTAGGGTCTTTACGGAACTTCCTCTTCAAACTCTGCAACCTCTTTTCAGCCTCCTTACGGTTGTTTGGCAGTTCAACATCGTCCTTCCGCCACAACAGTCCGGTCTCGTAATGACCGTCAGTCAGTCTCGTGGTCTTCTCGAGAATGTCTACTGCGCGGATATCCTCTCTAGATAAATAGTGGTTTTGACGTCTAGGCACCGGCTCCTCAATTATAGGTTTACACGAAGGCTTCGCTCCAAATCCTTCTATCTTCCAAAAATTCTCAACTTGTTCGTGCAATTTTCTCTCGCAAGATGTGAAGTGGACATTGACTTCGCTGTAATTTGGTGAGCCCAGAATTGTTCCCGTGATCACCCAGCCCAATGGGCCTCGCTGAGCTTGCAACTGGCTACCAGGTCTATTTGACTTTCGCACTTCGAGGACTTCATGCGCTTCACCCACGTCCTTTCCAATCAGCACTGATACTTTCTTTATCTTTACGTCTGGCACATCAATGTCCAGTAGGTGGGGGTGCGATCTTCTGTCAATATCTTCAGGTAGACATCTCTCTTTGACATTGAATTTCTCCGAGACCAGGCCCTCTTCAACATTAAGCGTTTCACCTTCTCCGCTCGCAGATTGCAATTTAAATTCCACCACTTCAAACTCTTCATCTTCTTGCTGCATCAAGGTACTAACAGATATAAACTCCTTATGACCTTTCAGCCCTAATTCTTTAGCAACATCTCCACTAATCACGGTTCCACGGGAAGCGTTGTCTAACAGCCCGTAAGTGGTGACAGACCTTCCGCCAGGTGATGTGATTTTCACTGGTATAACATGCAGAAGCACAGTTTTTGTTGAGCCTGGCTGTGTGACGGTAGCATATTGCGCTGTATGTCTGATTCCTGAAGGTCCTTGATCACCAGGAACTTCGGCATGCGGGTCTGTCACTGCCGCATTCGGTTCTTCTGTACTAGCTTGATTGAGTCTGTCATTGTCTCTCCTTGTACTTGGGGGTTATGGAGTAACTTATGGTGCCGTTTGTCGCTCCCACAAGGGCAGAATTTCGGCGATTCACACCTTCCTCGAAGGTGTCCAACTCTCAAACAAACATGACACAACCGGTTAACTTTCACAATGTCCCATCTGCTCTGCAAATCCTTCTTCTGAAACTCGAGGCATGAAGATAGTTCGTGAGATCCGGGACAACATAAACAACTCCTATTAGCGGGTGTGTTGCTGTTTCGTTTAACATCGGTGGCAAAGGATGAAGTCTGCCTTGTGGGCTCGGGAATGAATGACCTGTTGTTGACTTTCAATGACTTTGTTCTGTTTCCCTTGACCTCCGAACTTGCGACTAACGAAACACCAGCAAAACCAGGGTCGTTTTTGATGGCAGCTTGTCGCTTCACAAATTGAGCTAAGTCCTTTAACTTTGGGTTCTGTCCCTTTTCTCTGTTAGAGTACGATACATCTGCCCATTTGTTGATGATGTAATCTGGCAGTCGTGCTACGATCATCTTCATATTTGAAGTGGTACTTGCCTCATGTTCATACTCTCCTTCCAGTCTTCGTGAGGCACACTGCAGTTCTTCAGCAAAATTACGCAAACCCTTGAAGTCTCTGTTTCCTAATTTTGGTCCTGTGGTAAGCATATTAATACACGCTGCAGCAACTGCGGCTGGTTGGCCATAGCGCTCCTCCAGGGTTGCTATAATGTCGTCATAGGAACACCCCACAGATCTTTCAACCACCTCATAAGCCTCTCCGGACACAAATTTGGGGAGAAATTCAATCCGTTGGGCATCCGACAATAGTCCATCTTCGAGGTTATCTCGAATTCTTCTCCTGAAAATCGGAAAATCCGCTGCATTTCCACTAAACTTGACAGGCTGCATAGCTTGCAACGTGGTCACCTTCAAAAGAATAGCCTGAGGATTTTTACACGGATTCATCTGTTCCTTTTCATGCAGGCAATTCTCATTTTCACCGTTATCATCTCCATTTGCGATAAAGTTCTCCTTTCTTTGGATATGGGAAGGATCTCTGGAATGAGGACTGGTAATTTCTTCACTGTACTTCTTTAACTGAGGTGTGAGTTCGCTATGATTCAATCTATCTTCTGGAGTGTCCTGGTGGCAGCGTGCTACCCAAGTTGCTGTTTGTTGACTCCTAGTGATGGGAGGCTCAAATTCAATCTTATCATCGGTCTCACTTTGCAAACTTAGGGCACACGAGACTGCATCACCTTCCTCTTCAACAAGAAGAGCGATTTCTCTAGCTTCCAACTGAGCTTTAAATACCATTTCCTTTGCTGTTTTCTGTTTTTGCATCTCAATGTCAATCTTTTTCTTTTCCATTTCAGCTTCATAATTTGCTAACTCAAGTGCCTGTTGGGCCTTAAGCCTGTTCAACTCTACACTTCTCTTCAGTTCCTTTAATCGGGAAGATTTTGAGGATCTCGAGATGCTTGAGCCAGTCGAAGTTATCGATGATAATTTAGGTTGTTCTACACGAGATTTTGAACTCTTATTTGACGTGCAATACGCGAGGGGAGACAATCTTTCTTCGGCTGCTTTGACATATCGAGAATAGTCCTCATAAACCTTAACATAGTTGAACTCAACCCGCCCAAATTCTTGAACAGACAACTCCTTGCACAAGTAATTCTGGTACTGATCATTGTAGCGTTCCCATGCATGCTCAAGGTTCTTCACACTTTCACGAATTCCCTCAGCTTTCCCCCATTCGGAGAGACATGTTTTCAACTGACTTATGCATGTACTTACTCGTGACAAATAGCCGCTAAGCGAACGCCTTAATCTGTGAATTTCTTCCGCTTCTACCTCTTCACGATTGTTCGGATTTGGCTTCCTTGTTCTAACGGTACGAGTCGCTGGCACTTCGGAAGATATTTCAACATTTTCCGCGTCGTCCTCCTCGCCTCCACACAACTCCATGTCGCTTTTTTCGCCTTCTTTGCTCTCCATATCGAATGAGATGTAGTCACTCCTGCAATTCTCTCAATCCCGGCTCCGTGAATATCGAGATTCGACAACAGTTTCACGTACACAGGTTCTACTGGTTTCTCTGCCTTTATTCCGATCTCACAAGTTGTTGTTGTAGTTGTAGATTCGCTGCAACAGATACGAGTGTATCTCATGAAAGCTGTCAAAAATAGGTCTCAAAAACGACGAGTGCGAAAATTCTACAAAACTTACATATGTTGACGAGTCCGGGTAGAAGTCAATCAAAAACGACATAGTCCATATTTTTTGTTCGATGCAAAGAATATTCAAACATTTTCAAAACTAAACATGTCCGACTCTTCGAGCACATGGCATATGACCCAGAAGTATCATGGGAGATGACGTGTACTCGAGTTCTGGTTCAGAAAGCAGTTCCGGTGACAACATGCATAGAGCCTTCTGCGCGTATTTTCTTAGGATCGAGAGGGTAGTGGAACTGCGTAGATTTCTATGGTGGACTCAGTAGAATGATTAACTTAGCCTGCAATGGCGTCGAAAGTCATGTAGCCCGAATGGCGTTTTAGTGGATCTTTGAACAAAATATACCCTTATGAAGCTCAATAATGGCAAATCAATTGGATACTGAACAAGACAGGCGACAACATCGACAACAATCTGTCGCCCGTCGAGCCGTCTTTTACCAAGTGTGCTGTTATGTAGAACACTGAAGATTCGCAGGGCAACGATAATAGTGAATTCAAAGACTAGACCAAGGTGGATTGAATGGAATTTCAAGCGTTAAAATCGCTGAAAAGGTAAGATTATTGTCGAAGCGATGCCGCAATTGCGTGTCTTCACCACATGTTCCTTTGATCTCACATCATTGTGTTTTCCGTCAAAATATTCGCTTGTTTTCGCTTTCGCTCGAACATATTTACCTTTGTTACATGTCCAGTGAATAGTTTTATCCTCTGGGATGAATTTTCCGTCGAAAAATCGGTTATTTGGGCGGTCAGTGTAAAACGCAGACTGCAGACCGGGGGTAAAATGCAGACTGAGGGTAAAATAAATATTAATAATAAAAAAATGAGTCATAAGGACAAAATAAAGATTGTTTGAAAGACAATCCTGTTTTACTTCTGTCAACAACTCACATTATCATGACTGCAGGTCGCTGCACCTTTTGGAGATGCGATCGTACGCGTTAAAATCATCTGTGCTTTGTTTTTGCGCTTCCAGATGCATTGCAATGTTCCAAATTATATGTCACACCGGTACATCGAGGGAAATCGATCGAAAAACCAACAATTATTCCTTCGAATACCTGAATAATCTCGGTTGTCTTTTTTCGATGCAACGAAATGCACAAAGAATTTCATGTATTCCGGGCAATTAGGACGCGGGAATTTCATTGGCTAAGCTATGCGTGGTAACCAAGGGAGAGGTTATAATTGAAAATTACATCTTCCAGATGCAAAACAAACGAACTTGTGAACTAAAGGATACACATAACGTACACGAAAGCGAATGAAAGGATCCTAATAAGAAATTTTTACACCTCAGTGATAATGGGATAAACTGACTGAATTAAAACGTTAAATTGTTACAAAATCCACGTTCTCTCTTTGTTAATTGGTATTGTATCCATACGTGTCAAAAAAAATTGAGTAATTGGGTAATTACTAGATTCCTATGTTCAGTGCAGCAAAAAGGAAAGTTGAATTACGGGGTGGTGACTTCTTTGCCTAAAATCAACTCACTTAACGAAACTATCCTTTTTCCAACAACAACAAGGATTCAAACAGCTTCAATTCTTACAGAGTTCGATGAAAATCCGGATTTAAAACATGCGGTGGGGCAACTAAAGCGTTGGGAGCTGTATTGGGGTTTCAGTGTGAAAGTACAAACGGCTACTAACACTCTTATAACTCTTTTTTCATTATTATTTTATTAACCCGCAGTCTGCAGTCTGCAGTCTGCATTTTACCCTCAGTCTGCATTTTATCCCTGGCAGTCTGCAGTCTGCAGTCTGCATTTTACACTGACCGGTTATTTGGGTGGTTAATTATTCGTAATGTGATCGCTTCCGTTGCTGTTAGCAATGGGTCGCAAATTTGACACTTTTATCGCATTATCACATTACGCATTGAATCCACGTTATCTATTATTCCTAAAAATCTAAAAATATTCGTGCCTCATCAGTTTTCGGTCGAATTTATGTCCAAGAAAGCAGATAAATTGCAGAAAATTTTAGTTTTGCATCCAAAAATTCGTAATCAACGCTAAAATGACCAAATTTTGCCTGGAAAACATATTTTACTGTTATGTTTCTTAAATTTTGTCGTTCAACTTTCGCTTTTATAAAATGTTTCAGTTGTCTGTAAATAGGTTATATGCTGTTAGAAAGCTTATTTTCTTAGCTTTAAAATGATGTTTTTTCCCCCTAACTTTAAATATTTTGAGAAAAAAAACATTTTCTGGCAATGGCTGATTTACCGCGGTTTTCTCGCGGTTGGGAAAGTAGGAAGAAGAGTTAGGCCGGTAGCCAGGTTTTTAACCTCAGAAAAGGATCTGTTTCGTCGTACGAACGTGTGAGGACCTGTGAGCCAAAGGGCCTCTGCTGGTACATGTATGACTTCTGGGTGACCCCTTAATAACTTCTTATTAACCGAGCGCGAGGGCCGTACTGCCAGGGAAATATTGGCCCGAAGTCGTGTCAGTACGGACCTAGCGCAGCGAGGTCCGTACAAAAACGACCCAGGGCCAATATTCCCCAGTCCGGCTTGAGCTAGCTCGGTTAGTAAGTAGTTTATTATATGGTTTTTGCAAGCCCGTAATCGGCCCGTGGGCCAGTCACAATTAGCCAATCAGAGTGCGCGTTATATCGGCTACAAACCCCAACTTGAAAAAAATTGCCTGGAACGCTGCACGTACCACAGGCAACCCAGTGTACCCTCACGGAGGGTCTAGTCTGTTGAGAGTCCAGGGATAATGCCATCGTTGAAATCATCTGTGCTTTGTTTTTGCGCTTCCAGTGGCGTTGAAATGTTCAAAGTTATTTCTCACACCGGTGCATCAAGCGATATGGATCGAAAACCAACAATTATTACTCGGAATACCTGAAAGGTATCCGAGTTACAATCTCAGTTGTCTGTTTTTTGGTGCAGTAGAATTACGGTACAGAGATTTCTTTGGCTCAAAGCAATTCACTTGACAAAACTATACTTTTTCCAACAACAACAACAAAAAAGGGCAACCCTAAATTCCGGAATCCGGAATCCGGAATCACAGTACAATCCAGAGTGTAAAAACTATCCTAAACATTCATAAAAGCTAACCTTTCGCCTAATTAGGCCTAAACAAACGTTTTTAGGCCTAATTAGGCCTAAGGTTAGCTTTTATGAATGTTTAGAATAGTTTTTACTCTCTGTATTGTACTGTGATTCCGGATTCCGGGTTTTAGGGTTGCCCCAAAAAAAACAGCCATGGTGTCGAGTGTCGTCGGACGAGGGGATTTTTGCACGCGCAAGGCTTCAAGCAGCTTCAATTCTTACGGAGTTCGATGATAATCCGGATTTATAACATGCGGTGGGGCAACCAAAGCAATGGGAGCTGTGTTAAGGTTTCAGTGTGAAACTTTTAATATCGTTCGCCGATTTAGAAACTCGAACACGACCCCAGGCAGGTATTTGGGGACGAGTCTGGGATTTGTTTTGCTCTGCCCAACTATGGGTACACTTGCGTAGGTTTGCGCTCACCGTATCGAGGCTCAGTGAACCGTTGACCAGCCGTGTCAAAATTCGTTGTGAGCAAGCCTCGAAGGAGTTTGAGAATTCGAATATTTTTCGCTGTTTCTCAGCAATGGATACTCGCTGGACCTTGAAACTTGGTCAAGGAGAAGTAAATTTATCCGTGCGGCCATCGCCGGAGTTTGAGCGTGACTGATGCCGGAGAAGTGTGATTTTATCAGCGAGATGTGAGGTAAGCTAGAAATTAGTTGCCAGCCTTTCCTTTATTTAGGTACGAGTGACAACTCGGGAATTTGAGAGGTAAATCAAATTCAATGAGGCAAAAAACCACACAAAAAGCGAGAAATTCACCACGACAATATAGTACGGCTTTTTTATTGAGACCTTTTGCGGGTAAATATATTTTTCAGTCTGTTATCGAGATTCCCATACAAATCCTTATAACTGTTTACCTTCCAACTCTGGGCCGCCTGTGCTTACAGGTGACTTGTGAAGTTTTTTCGTTTCTTTGATCGCTTCTGCTGATCTGTTATGATTACTTCTATTCGAGGACGCATTCATTGAGGTCATGAAGCCTTCAGCCGCTTTGCTTTTCAATCGATCGGATTCAGTCGATTCACGCACAGGCTCCCCAAGCTGAAAATACGTGGTGTATGCGACAGTTTGTGTATATAGAGAATTGTATGGGAAAATCACCGATCGTAAAAAAATTGTGTAAATAACTATCTCATTTGAAATTTTTCCTACCTCAAATGTGTGACGAACTTGTCTCTTTTGCCGAGTTTAGAGCCATTCTGACGCCGTTTAGTGAAGTTATCCGGAAGGCCGTTACTAAAATAATAGAAAGGCCGACCACTCCATCCATTGCTGGCCAGACCTCACTCCACAAATCGTTTTCTCCTCAACAGGAAAAGTCCCGAATCGCAATAAAAACAACAGTTCCATAAAGCCCAATAAATTTCACTCCAAATACGTGAGTTTCGGCGGCCGAAAGACTCGTGAAGAACGAAAACTTTGTCTGAAAATTCACCTCTTCGGCTTTCCTCAGAGGCTTGTGAACGGACAGTCAACAACGGAAACTCGAAAGATGGTTTCAGCCTCAACTCTGATTGGACTATTTGAATTTGACCGCGCGCTGGCAATACGACCGTTGTTGACTTGTGACCGGGCAGTCAACAACGGTCGTGTTGCCAGCTTTCGACCATTGTAAATCGGCAGGTCTACGGGTAACAGGTCTATGCACAGGTAACGGGTAACAGGTAACGGGTAACAGGGAACAGGTAAGCGATAACAGGTAACGATTTCCTGATGGGACTAAGCTCGTGTTCAGGTACCGTAAAAAGGAGTCGCAATTTCTACGTTGTGTTGCTAAACAACCATATCCGGAACACGAGACGGCAATGAAAAACAACTGGGCAACCGAGACCGGCGAAGGGCCTCGAATATAAGATTTTGCGGCCGTAAGCATAACATTTCATCGTCACATTCGTCACATGTCAAGAACTCCATTCCTTATTCTCAGTTTCTTAGACTTCGACGTCTATGTAGTGATGACTCCGACTTTTCCAGCAAATCAGAAGAGATGTGCCATTTTTTCGAACATCTTGGCTATCCTGTCTCTGAGGTCAAAGCGGGCCATCATCGTGTCCAACAATATGATCGACAAGTCAGCAAAAGGATAAGAATGACAGAATTCCATTCACCCTCACTTTCAATCCTCATAATCAGGCAGTCAGAAGTATTATTCTTAATAACTTTAAATTACTCCAAAATGATCCCGACCGGGACTGGTAGAATCTTTTCGCAACCTCCACTAATTTCATTCAAACGCGACAAAAACGTAGGCAACTAGCTTAATAGTTAGAAGCGGACTCAAAACTAACGAGCAACCCGGCACTTTCAAACGCGCGCGCTCACGATGCAAAACTTTTCCTTTCACTCTTAACTGTAGCAAAATATCAGGACCTAAGCGATCTGTTAAGATCACCGATCGTTTCACATGTACCTCCGCAAATGTCATTTATTGCATAACCTGTACGTTATGTAATAAATTATACATTGGCGAGACGGGTAGACAACTAGGCGACCGATTCCGCGAACACCTTCGCGATATTGAGAGGAATGACAGAGAGGCATCTAAGCCCTGCGGCCTTTTCCTACATCAAGGTACGAAGGAAAGCCACAAGAACCTGGAACAAAAAGTCATCTTCCAAATCGGCACCCTTAATCCCCACGGTATTAACGAACGCTTTTCATTGAACTAATGTATTCCTGTTTTTCACGTTGCCATGTTACCACCAATAGCGTAGCTCCCACTCCACTATAAAAACTACACACAACCCATAATTCCTCGATTTGCTCTGACGAAAAGCTGACGCTCGAAACGTCATCCCTGCACGGTGGTCAATTTTACATTATCAGCCTTCCATTATCAGCCTTCCATCTTGAATTGATTATCTTCCGCTTAACCGCGTACCGCCTAACCAGTTTCTAAGATAGACTTCATCTTGAATTGATTATCTCACTGCGTACCGAGTACCGCGTAGCCACCTACTAAGATAGCCTTCCATCTTGAATTGAGTATCTTTCGCGTACCGTGTACCGTGTAGCTAAAGCCAGCTTCTAAGAAAGCTTCCATCTTGAATTGATTATCTCACTGCGTACCGAGTACCGCGTAGCCACCTACTAAGATAGCCTTCCATCTTGAATTGATTATCTTCCGCGTACCGCGTAGCCAGCTTCTAGGATAGCCATTTTCAATTCGCAATTTATTTTTACTTGAATAAATACATACCTCAAATTGAATTTATTTAGTTTCTTCGTACCGCGTAGCCGACAGTAGCCGAAGTGACAGGGTATTCTGCAGTTGAGATTTTTGCTACGTTCAATTTTGTTTTTGTACTTTTGGCTGCACAAGCAAATCGCAAAATCGAAAGTGACATCGAATTTAGCGAGTGCCGTGATCAAGTTACCGCGGCCTGTTTGCTCGCAAAACTGTGAAGCATCTGTGTCAAATGATGGCAAGATACAAGGTTTTGTTTTCTTAGTTTTCTTTTTGTTTCAAGTGTTATAAAGTTTGAGAAGAAATGTGCGAATTCAACACAAAGATTACAATCGCCCAACTCTTGAGGTTGATCATTGTTTCTGCAAAGTCAAAAATTTACTCTCCAAGACCAGGTTGTTTATCACCAGGTAATTCCATCGTTTTGGAAATAGCAGCTACTTTATTATTCATCAGCGTCACAATTTTTTGCTGATTTTGGTGCTCATTTGTTCAAACTCAAGCACGCTTCCAACACACCTGTTTATTTTCGTGACTTCTGCACGCGCTGCTTACAGTCCACTACCACAAAAATCCTCCCGTATCACATTTCAACCCCCGTATGCAAATTTGTCCTGAAAAATTCCTTCTGCGCTTTATCAAAAACTGTGTATCAATATTTATTTACTTTTTCATCAATATTTGTTTTGCATAAGGCAAGCTAATATTGAAATCTGTACCTTGCTTAGTTGACATTTTTGGGCGTTAAAATATAATTTTCGGTCCTATGCTTCTGTTAAAAAATAGTATATTTTTTAGGTCATCCATTCAGATACCAATCCCACCGGACAGGGCTTAATTTCAGTAAACTTTTGTATTACAATGCTGTCAGATGCTCAGACTGTACGTTTAAACTTGCGGCGAAAAGAAGTTGTGAAGGGACTTGAAAATGATCAACATGTCAGCCTAGAAGCCAATGTTTCTGGATTCCCTTTTATTTTCTTCAATCTTTCTGGGTTTAGTACTTTGCTAGTAACCACATGTCTTTTCAGGGGGCCTATTTACCTAACACTTCTACCATGGCACTACAATGATATACAATAGCAAAACAACATCGTGTACTTTTGGAGCTACATATTAAAAAAAAAGATAACTTGAATCTCCTGGAAGACAAAACACAGCTCAGTTGTCCCCTTCTTGTCGCCTGTATTGACACTCTGCTCCCTGTTATAACCAAGATCGTTAATCTTTCATTGCAGAATGGTATATTTGCTGACCAGTGGAAATATGCCTTGGTCCATCCCCTGTTGAATAAGTTCGGACTGGAACCTTTTTTTCAGAATTTCCAACCAGTCAGTAATTTACAATATATTTCCAAACTTACAGAAAAGGCTGTGTTCATACAGACGCATGGTCAGATGGTCACCAATAACATCTATCCAACGCTGCAGTCGTCTTATCGCAAACACCATAGCACAGAGACGGCCTTGCTCAAAGTCATGAACGATGTTCTTCTGAAAATGAACTCGCAACACGTGACTCTGTTGATCCTTTTGGATCTTAGTGCGGCGTTTGACACGGTCGATCATTCCATCTTGCTAGATCGGCTGACCAAGGTTGTTGGCTTGCAGGCTAAAGCGCATGACTGGTTCCGCTTGTACCTGTCTGGACGGAGTCAACGAGTCGCAATTGAGGGATCGATGTCAATGGAATTTTCTCTGGACTGCGGTGTTCCCCAGGGTTCTTGCCTGGGTCCACTGTTGTTCGTTATTTACACCTCTTCCCTCTTTATGATCATTGAACGTCACCTTCCTCAAGTCCATTGCTACGCCGATGACTCCCAACTCTACCTCAGCTTCAGGCCGGGCGATGATGATGCCCAGGATGTCGCGCATCGCGCTATGGAAGCATGCATTAAGGACATTCGAAAGTGGATGATTGATGGGCGGCTGCTATTGAACGACACGAAGACTGAGTTTCTTGCTATCGGAACTCGTCAGCAGTTAAGTAAACTTCGTTCTTCTAGCATAGAAGTTGGCAACCAGAAGATTGATCGTTCTTCCAGTGTTAGGAACCTTGGCGTTATGTTAGACGAATCTCTCGGGATGAACAGCCATATTAACCAGATATGCAAGGCCTCCTTCTACCACATTCATAACATTAGGCGTATATCGAAATACTTATCTAAGGAATGCAGACAATCATTAGTCCATGCTTACGTAACTTCAAGGCTGGATTATTGCAATAGTCTATTATATGGGTTATCCAAGTACCAGCTATCGAAATTACAACGCATACAGAATATGGCCGCCAGGCTTATAACGGACACAATGAAATTCGATCACATTAATCCTGTACTTTACAACCTTCATTGGCTGCCAGTAATTATCTATTGTAAATATTAGTTTTCTTGGATTGTAAAGCGCCTTTTATCATCCTATAAATATTAAAGGGCGCTATATAAGTAAATAAATTATTATTATTAATAAATTATCACAATATGGAATAAAAGCGCCGTGTTACCGCGGCACTAACACACATACGCAATGCGTGCCTATTTTTTCTAAAGATGACGGGGATTTTTTTTTTCCACAAATGATTAATAGGCTGGTAGCCAGGTTTTTAACCACAGAAAAAGATCTGTTTCGTTGTATGAACGTGTGAGCCAAAGGGAGTCTGCTGGAACGACTTCTGGGTGACCCCTTAAATGGTGTTAATCACCCACCGCTTGAAAAAATTGACTGGAACACTGCAGTTCAATACCACCCAACTCAGTCCCTGCTGTTTTTGAGTAACACGTACCACAGGCAACCCAGTGTACGCTCACGGACCGTCTAGTTTTAGTTACATACATGTAACTGTCCCAACGCTTGAATCTTATAATTGCCTAGCAACAGGTCGCAAATCTGTCAAAACATTTTCATTCAAATTAGATTATTGAATTCCTACGGCGATAGAGCGGTTTTCAATTGAGTATCGAAAGAGCTTAGCTAATTACTTGGGTTTATGATTACATCACTCAGCGATTGGTTCAAAGTTCTCGCGACACTTGTTCAACCAATCAGAAATGAAACCAAAACCAATCGTGGCTCGCGCGTGCACATTTTCCCGCCCTTCGTGTCGGCTACGTGTAATTAATTCACGTTTTGACTGGTTTACCGGATTGTCTCCGTCCTTTTCGATTGGCCAAATTAATTACTTTGGTTCTGGTTTTATGAGACTCGATTGCTTTAAATAATTTGTTGTAAAAAAGATAAAATAGCGAAAGCAATGTTTTTTTCGCGCATTTGGCGGGAGACAAGGCAATTGAAAAAAAGTCTCTGTTTCCGCCTTTTTCAATCTCTGATGAAATTTACATTTCCAATGTAAAGTCATCAAAGGTGTTTACCATTTCTATTAATTATCATTCCTGTCAACAACCGGTAAAAGCGTCAACATGGCATTGATCGAACACAGAACAAGGCCAAGAAATCTTGTAACTTTGTGGCGGTTGAGCATTAACACATATCATTTGCACATTTGTTGAGATGTTCAAAAAAAACCCTCCTTTCAAAAGGGCTGATTTTAAAATACGGGTGTCGCACTGGTTGGGGTAGACATACCGGAAATCAGTCAGGTGCGAGAACGGCCCACCTTTAAAAATAGAGCCGAAATAACACAGGCCTATTATTCCCAGCGCATTTCTAGTGCAATGGATTCACAATGAATCAAAACAAACCAAACAACCAACATGAGTTATAATTGATGTACGATCGGGGAGCCCGTCACGGTTTCTGCCAAAAATGTATACTTATGGTTTGGTTTTTATGTTTTATTATATTCGTTGACGTAATTTAAGAAAAAGACTAGTCAATCCCTATCGAGAGGTATATCACAAAGCTAAGGAGTGAAGTACTTTTAAAGGATTACTGATGCTATAAGTTTTGAATAAAAAGTCCTCTCAGGGTTTCAAATGGATAATAAAAGTTTCTTTCTGTAGGTTGTCTTAAGGGGTTTCTTACATAATGTTTATAGAATACACCTGGAGTTTGAGACCTTCAGTTACTCAAGTTTTCTACTCATATTAGAACAGTAAAATGAACATCTTTGAAATACCCAGTCCTGTCTGATCTAATCTGCTATACTCTACTCTCTGCTCTACGTACTCTAGCTGCTCTACTCTATGCTACAGTACAGTCTAATCTTCTCTACTCTACTTTACCATGCTCTAGTCTGCGCTACTCTGCTCTTTTCATCTTTGCAATACATTGCTATATTGTATACATTCTCTCCGATTAATTATCTGCTATGCCGTCTCTATTTTACTCAGCTATGCTCTTCTTTGCCTAGCTCTGCTCATTTGTACCCTTCTTTGCTCCACTTCACTGTTCTCTATCTACTCTGCCTGTACTATATCTCTCTGCTCTCCTTCTCTGCCGGCTATGATCTACACTATTCTGCTCTGCTCTACTTTGTTGAAACCTTTCTTGCTTTTCTCTGGTCTACTCTACTCTACACGACTCTCTCCTCTGTTCTCCTAGCCAGATCTTTAATCAGACAGCAACAAAGCTAGGCTGGATATCATTAACCACGAACATGTTTGTATGCCTGTCACTGCAGAAACTACCGGGCACGAATTCGAACATGTTTGTATGGCTGCCACGGCAGAAACTACCGGGCAAGGTACCGGGCACTGTCCCAAATCTATTGGCTGCACAGGCTCTTCATCATCAGAGGATTTGCCTAAAGCGAAAAATACCATTATTTATTAAACAAAGGAAGAGAAGACTACTTTGATACAAATAAATGAATGAAGGGGTAGTTTCTAAAGAAACTGTGGTGCTGCGACGGTGGGGAAGTAGTATACAAAAATTTGGTGTAGTATGCAAAGTAGTAAGTAGTATACAAAAAGCTGACGTTTCGAGCGTTAGCCCTTAGGCTAACGCTCGAAACGTCAGCTTTTAGAATCTCTGTACGGTGGGCAACTTACATTATCAACTCCGTTGATAAAACCAAATTTTTGTATACTTTGATACAATGCTGGATACTTATACTACATAGAATACTTTGTATTATTGTAATATTTTTTCGAGTACTTATTTATCTCCCTAGGTGGAGGATAGAGAAGGAGATCTTCTAATAATGCGGCTTGACGGAAAGGAAGCATTGGTCTTAACTTTTGAATCCTTGTAAAGATTTTTGATTTATCCGATTTCAAAACTCATATTCGGGCATTGTGAATTTTTTTGAGCAAGTACGAGGGCAACTCTAGCTTCTTGAGTTCTCTTCAAACTTACCATGTACATCGTAACTCGATGATGAACGCTAAGGTATGAATCATGGAAATGACGAGGCGAAGTCACCTTTGTTCACACCATGAGGCAAGGTGCACTATTGAATTCACGTCTATGCATACTACGTTTGATAGCGCAGTTTTCTGCTAGCTATGTTATGTTCGATAACGCTTTAATTAAAAGTAAAAGGGTAAAGTCTGCATATGAGCTAAGGGGCCCATCAGGCCTACGCTTATCTCAGCTTTCTGTAGCATGAAGCAATCTGAGTCAGTATTTCTCCTACCCCTTGGATTTGTCACAGTATGCTTACTTATTTATTTATTTATTTATTTATTTATCTATTTATTTATCTATTTATTTATTTATTTATTTATTTATTTATTTATATGCATTATTCATACAGAAATTCCAGTTCAGCATAGCTGGTTTAAATGGAGATCTTTATTTACCCTCGCCACCATGATACATCACAGAAGACAGACCACAACACCGGGAACTACATGCCCTACTCTTTGCGACAAATGCGAGGGTTCTTTTACGTCCCACAGGATTATAAACATTTAAGGGTTGTGAGACGGGACCTCCGGCTTATCGTCCTTATCTGAGAAGACTAGAGAGTCTAACCATTTGCCGATGTAATTACAATTTAAGGTAGCACTTTGTCCTCAGTTATTTAAAGAGGGTGTGAATGGGGTTAACCGACTAGCGACAAAGGGCTAGAAAATATTACTGACTACCGACAAAACGAGGGAAAAATTACCGACTAGCGACAAAAAAATTAACTGGGATTTACCGACAACCAACAAAGTAATAAAATTTTAACCGACAACCGACATGTGGACCCCCCAATTCAGACCCTCTTTAAAGATCCTGAGTGTTGGTCTGGCCGCAGTTGAACTCCCGACCTCCCGCGTGACAGCTCTTGCTCAACCAACTGAGCCACCGGTGCACGGTGTGCTAGCTCATCCCAGGGTTATCCCCAGCATGAAATTAACACATGTCGAATCATGTCTTTTTTCTCTTATAAAGATCGTTTGCGAAAATCACAAAAATCCAAAGTTGTCTATAAGGCATCTTGTTGGGACAGCTGCAATGAGTTTTACATTGGTAAAACAAAACGTCGCTTACGTAACCATAAAAAAATATCATTTCAAAGCACTCAAAAGGATCAGTCAAACTTCCGCGATTGCAGATTACGCAGTAAAAACAGGTCACAACATAAAATGGGATCATTTTCAAGTTTTAGCAAATGGTAGCTCTGATTTGCATTGTAAAATAAAGGAAACTTTATTAATGCGTGACCTTAAACCAGCCTTAAGGGAAAACGTTGGTAGTGAAAAACTTTGGTTTTGCTAAACGGTCAGTTTTTACTGCTATCTCTTTATCTTACTATTTTTGTCTTATTCTCTCTAGTTACCAGTCTTCCTAATTTTATATATATCATATTTGAATTTTTTCAACCGTCACTTCTGAAGATGTATGTTGTAGCATACGAAAAGTCAAGTCAAAAGTAAAATGCGCTTTATCATTATGTTTGTAGCCGCTGTTTGAAAAATATGTCATCTCAAGGGTCAACCCGATCGAAGTGTAAGGACTTCGCCTTGAGAGCACTGCCTCCTTGATCACAGTACCTAAGTGCGACCACACTAATGATGAGGCCACCGGGCCTCCACAAAGTACTTACCATTTTCGTCAACATCCTCATATTCATAACCGAACTCAAAAGACTTCTTGAACATCTGCTCATGGGTGTGCAATGGGAACAATGGCACAACGACGTCGTTCCTGTTGTGACCAATGGGTGCGTCGAGGAGAGAAAGAACAGAGGCGTCTTTGTTATACTTGCGAAGCCACTTTTCAAAGATGCGATCCACGAAACAATGGTGCAGTAAAAAAATTGGATCATTAGATGCTGAGCGTACTTCTGACATGGCTCCCCCGACAATGACGTGAACCAGGTTGTGCAAGGTGTAGCGGGTGGGCAAGCTATATCCAGTCTTGGTACTGGCGAAGCCTTCAAGGATGTTTACGAAATTGCAGCTCGACACTTTGCTGTAAGGCGGTAGCCCGAAGGTTTCAAACCGGAGAGCAAAATTGACTTCTTCTTTGCTTGGAAACGTCATCGTGTATCCTAGGGTCTTGTTTTTTATTTCGTTTTCTTTCTTCGTCGAACGCTCCAGCCCGGGCCGCCGAACTGTAGGATTACACAGTGTCAGTTTATTGGTTTCATTTTGTTCTACAGTGCAAATGGCGTACCAATCTTTAAAATATTTGCCTTGCACCACGCCGTCTTCTTGTTGTGTCACGCCAAGTAAATCTTCAGAGAAAATAGTAGGGTCACGCTCATCTTTATGTGAAGTCCAATCCCAGAAAGGAAGAGAAAAATTGTCATCACCGGCAACTTCCTGCACGGTTCTCTCCCACGCAAGCATGTATAGTCGATGCCACGAAAGAAACCCCTGGCCCCCATGCCCAAAGTCAATGACTGCGTGCGTTTTGTTGTTTGGATAAGTTGTACCATATCGTGCGTAATAATGTATCCACACGAACAGGTCATAGTTGGTGACGTTGTAAAACAAGGACGCAGGGTCTCCACCAGCTTGCACGGTTCTGTTGATCACTTTGTAAGGAGTCGAAGTCACCACATAATCACTTTCAGAGTACCTGGACATGTTGATGTATCTCATGTAGCGATCCTTCTCCTCGGCTGACAATCTGACAAAATTCTTCCTCGTCAGGATCTTCTTTTGTTTGCAGTTGTTACCATAGTAACCAAACTTGCACTTGCTGCAGTCATAACCAGCGAAGTTTGATTGGCATTTGCAGGTTTTGTGGTAGAGGGCATTTGGCCAGTCGTGACGATCGTCCTCCAACTGGAATGCCTGGTAATGACTGTAGGTAAAATTCCATTCACGAATCATCAACTCCTGGCACGTGCCTCTGTTGCCATCGCTACCACAAGGCGCACTGAAGCCCTTTGGGATCGGACAGCACTCTTTGCTCTTCAAGCTGTCGAGGGTGACGCAAACTTTAGGAAACTGGCCTTCTGTCAAGGGTAAACTGACAGCAAAAAAATAAAGCAAACGCCAAGTGAAAGCGACTCTTCGACTCATCTTGACCTTCCTAAAAGAAGCAATAAAGTAAAGCAATAAAAGCGAGGATCGTTTATTTCCAAGCAACTTGTAAATTACCAGGAAACACAAAAATGCACACAACGAGCCTGTTTGTCAGGAAAACTGGAATATATTGCATAACATGCGTATTTTGTGAGTACAAAATTATACTGCAATCAATGAGCTTATTCAAATCCCCTGCGGTAAATACTTTTTCTTGCGATCTCGACGAACTCAAGAAAAAATAGAGGGTTCACTAACGCAAGATTTTTGACTATTAAACGTAAGATGCAGCGTTACACGAGCAATCCGCGAGACCAAGTCAACCTGAAGTCCCGAGTCAACCACGAGTCAAGCCAGTTTTCTTCTTTCTTCTTTTTTTTTTTTTTTTTTTTTTTGATTTTAAGAATAAAAACTAAACAATATCCGACGTTTCGGAGTCAGACATGACCCCATTATCAAGGTTAAACTGTAATGGGGTCATATCTGACTCCGAAACGTCGGATATTGTTGTTAGTTTTTATTCTTAATACGATTTCTAAATCGATCTTACTTAAAGTTTTTTGATTTTGTCCCGAAAAATGTAGATTGTTGGAAATAAAATATATGAATATAGATTGTCTTAGCAGTAACTGAACAGGACATTTAATAACAGGCTCACCTCGATCGCCGCTCGCACTATCTTGTAGTCTTACGCACCATATTTCCCAGAGGAACCTGGGATCGTTGAATTTCGTGCTCAGTCCCACAAAGACATGGTGTCGTTATGGGAGGGTAAGTGACGTTGTATCCCGGCTTTCCAAAAAACCTGCATCTATGTTCCAGATGGATTAATTTATAAGCTAGCATTTTTATTTATTCTTACGAAAGTGACGGCCGCTTAGAGAGCTTTGTCTGTATTTGCACAAGCTATACTTGTTTTTGGTGCAATTTCGACCCCGCCAATTCCAAATGCCCTTGGATACTTTGGTCGTGTTCTATTGTGATCAACCGAGTTTAGTTGGTTGAGTTGGTTGGGTTTTTTGGTGTTATATAGGGAAAAAAACCGTTTTCGGTTGGTTTGGTTGATCAACTTTTTCAACCGGCATCAAACTAGGTTGAAACGGTTGAAAAAGCATTGGCAGCAACCGCTGTCGTTTACGCGGGCCATTTAAAGTCGGCCGCGGACTACTGCCGTGTTGCTTTCAGGCCTCAATTTGTCAACGCTGAGAGGTCTGGTAATAACTATTCCCAGGAGTTACCGCGTTTCAACCGAAAACGGTTGGAAAAGTGTTCTATTGGGAAACCTCAACCGCTTCAACCGAAACCGGTTGCGGTTCAAACGGTTGATCCCAATAGAACACGACCTTTGAGACAGCAAATAACGTGACTTTGCCCCAATGCAAGTTTGCCATAGTCTGGGGGACTGAGCACAGAACAACGAGCAACGAATGGGGTAAATCATCGTTGCCGAACATTGTTACGAGTATCATGCAATCCCACGTCATCAAAATTGTCGATGATTACATCTCATCGGATATCGAAAAAAAGTTGAACGAGTTTATAATTTCAAATCATTCCAAGTTTACCACTCTGAATCAATAGGAACTCGTGAAAAAAATTAGCTCATCTCGAAGAAGATAATGACAGACTTTCTCAACTAGTTGATGACTTGCAACAATACACAAAAAAAACGAATGTCAGAATTTATGGCATTGCCGAAAGAGCCGACGAAAACATTGATAACCTAGCCATTGCTTTCTTTAAATCTGAACTTGATCTTGAAGTTGCCTCAAATGATATTAGTAGGTCTCACCGAGTGGGTAAGAAATCTACTGTAAAACCTAGACCTATCATTGTGCGCTTTGCCAAACACAATATTAAAGTTGCGGTATTATCTCGCCGTCTCGTGCTTAAAGATCGTAAATCCTATAATTCGTTCTTTGAAGAAAGCAATAAAAACGGCACGAGGGCGCAAAATTACCATGAATTACGTCTTAAGTATTGAGATTGTCTCTTTAGTTTGTACACCACTACTTTCATTGTCGCTGTAAGCCTCTTGGCTGTTAAACCCGTCTTTCAATGAAGTTTGTCAACACAAAGGAGGCGTTACTGTGATTGGACGACTGAGTCAATGCATTCATGTCGGGAGACCAAGGGGGCTAGGGCTCAGTTTGTTATCCAACGGTCGTAGTGACCACGTTTGCTCCAAGCGCATCTTTCGAAAGCATGATAATTACAGTAGTTTAGTTAACAGGGTACAGCTTTGATAAGGTAAGATTAAAATATCATAACATTTATCCAACATTCCAAAAAGGGTCAAATCAATTTGTCTCTCATTTCAAAGCACGATGAGGTGAATACAATTCGTTGAAGGTTAATATAGTAATTATTATAATTCATTAGCTGTGGTATCAAATTTTTTGTGATCCGGGATTTTGTGATATAGCCAAATAGTAGTAATAATAATAATAATAATAATAATGATGATGATGTTGACTATTATTATTGTTATCATAACTCATTTCAATTACACAAATTTGAAAAAAAAAAGGGAAAAAGTCCCTGCGCAAAAGAATAATAAAAACATTATGACAATATCTAAAAATATGTATGCTTGTCCGTTACGAGCTGCTGCAATCCTAAGGGACAATTTACGGATCGATAAAAATATCACTTTCAGGTGCTCTTTGTTTGCAAGATGATTCGCAGAGATTCGCAGATGCATCGACGAGTGTTTTCTTTGGTCGATCAAATCACGTCATTCACCGTAACCTTTGCAAAACGCTCAGGGTGTCTTTCCGTCCAGTCAAAGCAAGCCGTCTTATAATTACAAACGCCTGAATGCAAAAGATTAGAATCATTTTGCTTCCTTTAAATTTTAAGTGCACCAAACAATTGGCTGATGTGGCTAAGTATATACAAACTGTAAGTATATTGTTGTCCGTCTGTTCTTCCAGGGTAAAAATAAATCAAAATAGTTTGCTTTAGAAACTTAAGAAAGGAATCCATTCAGTTGTAATTTATTCGCTACATTAAAAACCAATCGAGATGGTCCATTTTAATCTGGAGGTTTGATACTTTTAGCCAATTGTGATATCATTTTGCGGTCAAACAGTCGTTGTGTGGCGGTTACGGTTAAGAAGTTATCTTACGGTTGCTTGAAATGAAAACTTAGTCATGCGAACTTCGGATGTTTTGCGTGTTTGGTGGCGGTTTTTTAAACAGAGTTTAATGAAAGTAATTCAGTGGAAGGTTGATACAAAAGGTGATGATCAAAGGGTGGAATAACACATTGTGAAAAGAGCTGACCATCTGACTGGAACAGCGAATCACAGCTGTTAAAAATTAACCAATCACAGCGGAACTTCGTGCTTTACAATCATCCGATCTCGTCGTCTGATGAAGACAAGCAGTATGCAGAATGCAGCCGAAACATCGTGATTCTCATCACAATTAACTACATGGTGAGACACGACTCATTTAAAGGGGAAGTTAAGATAAATTCTCACACTTGTTTGTCACTAATTCAGTTCAGAAAGACCGCACGGGGCACCCAACATTCCAAAGTTGTATTTTTATTCTTCGTTATATTATAAACGGCGTGCATTCTTTGTGGTTCAGTAAGCTGTTTATTAGATGTCGAAACCTTTTGCTCGCAGGTAACATCTTGTGATCTTTGTGAGGAGAAATACGATTGTTTCCTTAACAATTAGTAAAGAATGTGCGAAGTACTGTTAAAAGGTCGGTCATTGTGACGTCCGTTCTTTCCGCTTTTTGTGCTTGCTTTGTAAACAATAATAGAACTTCCGTTTTAGCAGAAACGATCGCTAAATCGATTATCTCACGTTGTTTTCTTCTCCGATTTCATAATTAATAACTGTTTTTAAGAGGGGTTCTTCAACCAAACTACAACCACGAATTAAAGAAAGCTCGCAGTATTTTCCACGGCAACGATAGCGAAGTTTTTATTCAAGTGCTTTGCAAATAAGATGGTCAACCGCAAATGCCTTGACAAGTGCAACCGACGAGCGAGAACCTTACATATTTTTGTCAAACTCTGCTACCAAACTTCAGAGGAGTCGGTGTCTTGCCTCCGGGGTCAGAGCAAGCCGATTTAATTTAGTCAGGATACGGAACAACAAATTGGGTTTGCTGTCTTTCTTTTTTTCTTTTTTTTTTTCGAAAATTGGAATTTCATGACAATTTTTTTCCTAGAGTAACCCGGCCCCGTGGTTGGCACTCGCTTCCAGCCAATGTGTCCGCCCTTCCCGGACTCCCGAAAATATGTCGCTTTCCTACTCTGCCACGCGTGATTTTCCTCGGTGATTTCCCCCACACCGTCATCAAAAGATCTCTTTTAAAATGATCCGATTTACAGTCAGTATACTTGTGCTCATTACATCCAGTTCCGCATATCGACAGGAAAGAGCCTAAGCGGATGAAGAGGAGGAATGCTAGAGATCGTTGGCATGTTGGAGTCATGATTTTGTCTGTTTACTGTTGTTCCCTTTATTTGTAAAAATGCAAATTTCTCGTTATTTTTTTCTAGGTGCAAATGTACGTGTTGCTGTATGTGTTCTTCCGCTTAAGCTATTTCCTGTCGATATGCGGCTGCTTTTTCCTCAGTAGCCACGAGTCTAAATCTTCATAATCACAGGTAAGTGACTCAGAATATTTTTTCGAAGTCAAACGATAATTCCGAAGTCGATAAATCATGATCGATAAAAGACGAAGCTTCGCTTTCTGACATGTTTTCCATTGTTTACTCAATAGCAGCGAGCGATATGTTGAATACGTGACGCCATAAGTCCTCGCTCTAGGCTTTCTCGAATAAGTATGCAGGCGACATACCAATAATGGCGGATGCTATGAAAAACAAGTATTTCGACGTAATAACATTGAAATGTTGGTGAAAGTAAGTTAAGTTCATTATTTGAAAATCGTATGCAACATTTTGGCGGCGTTTCTTCGAGGATTTGAGACTTTTTAAAAAATCGTGTTTTTTCGTCAGAGTCCCCCTTTAAAGTTGCGTTTTCAAATTTATCCGGCATAGTGTGGACGAGGCCTTAAAGGTGGGGTTTATTCAAGTTTTCGAGCTTTTGTTGACAAGTGCGGTAAATAAGTAAATGGAAAGATATTTTAGGAAAATAAAACTGCTGAATTCGCTGAAACGATTTGACCCGGAAGATAGGGAAAAAGGCAATACTCGACAAATTTAGGATCCCCTGATATATTTTTCTTATCATTACTAAATCTAGAGATAGCGGGTGTCCAAAATGACATTACTGGAGAGAAGAATGAAATCTTATTGGGGTTTCCCACGACATCATTGATTTGTGATAAGAAATGTCTTGTAAGTTTGGTTTATTGATATAAGGGCTTATCCGGGGAAGAGAAGAAAAAAAACGTTGATAGTTGACCCCAGTGGTTAAATCCATTGCAGAATTTGAAGATTTGTAACCCCGGAAAAAAAGTTCAATGTGGAATACCAATTTGAGAAAGATCTTATTTTCAAATACCTTGTAGTGCAGATGACCCAAATCGCCTAAATTGGAGCTTGCGTCTCGGCTTCTGAAGTCCTCTAGTGTCGGTTCGTGAGTTAATGGAACGGAATGATTCGGTCCTTTTGAACACAATGTTCTGTAATACAACAAATAAAATTGCCAATCATATTTCGAGATTAGGTTCAGAAATTCCTATTGGCTCTATGACTGGGTCGGTTCAAAGCGGGCGTCACTCCTTTGCTCAAGCTTCGTTTCAGCACTGGAATGAGGAAGCTAAAAACAACATAAAATGATGTTACAGCATGTCTCAGTTGATTCATGCTGACATCTAAGTGCTTACTGCGTACAAAATGAAAGAGCCTTTGGAATTCTGCTAACAATAGCATAAGAAAATGAGGAAACGTTGCCGGTGTTTAGTCGAAATGGAATAAAACTCCGATTCTCTTATTGTTTGCATATTTGCATCGCTTAACCGTTTTCAAGCACAAGCATTTGGTGTCATCTAAGTGTTTTGAGAAGTTAAAAATACAGATACAACCTGAAATGTGTCAGTATATTATTTTACGTGCCCTCTATTCCCCTGATCAAAGAATACAAACGGTTAACTACTCTCCGAACTCTGCAAACCCCACACATCCGTTTTGCAATATGCTTAATTTCTGTTCCTTTAGCCAGTGTTCAATAGGGAGTTTAAGAAACCACGACGGGTACGGCGACCAAAATGTCACTTCAAAATATAAGTTTGAGCTATTCTAAGTACTTCATGATTATTCCATCTTGTTTATATTATTCAGTATAGGTGAAGTGTGCTATAACTGGATTGGTACGGACGGATTTGAAGTAAAGAGTGAGACTGAAAGATTCACTGTAGTTTGTCCACGTTGTCGTCAAAGCCTTAAATTTGGTCATTTCACGTAGTAGTTTTAACTACTACTTTTTGAATTGTTAAAAAATGCGTGCCGCACGTGCGGCACGATCATTTTGGTTCTTTTAACCAATAATATTACTGCTTTTTGGCGTTGTCGTTGCCGTAGCCGTCGTCGTTTCTTAAACTCCCTAATATTTAACTGAGTGCTTTAATCAGAGGTAGTGGTAATGTTTGACTATTGTGTGGCCTTGCGTGGACAAAAATATGGATGTTGTCATGCGATCGGTCGCGTCGATCTTTCAAGACCCAAACTAAACGACGTTTTGAATCATTCCCCCATCTTTTTTTCTTTTTTTTTTTTAATGGTTTTAGCCGTTGCAGGGTATTTTTTTTCCTATTCTGAGATCAGGAAAAAAACATACCTGTGATAGAATCTTTAAGGCGGTATAATATTTTGTTCGTCAATTTCCAGAGCTAGACATGACACACTTATCAGGGGCAGACCGAAACAAATAAGCTGTAAGTTATTATGCGGGGGCCCCGAATTATTATGTACATGCACGAGAATAAGAGTATTGCTCGCATTGTGTGGCTAATCTATTCATCGAGCAAAATCAATAAAGGAAATGCGAGCACCGGATTAGGGATTGAGTTAATAATACACAATGATGCCGGACGCAAGGCCTTCTATCCTTTCTCGAATGAGTATGTTTAGTCGATTTCATCAAAAAAAACCGTGATGTCCTTTTTTCATATCCATTCAACTACGAGGGAACTTGGACCTGAAGCGAAGTGATGTGATTCGATTGTCAACAAAGAGAAGAGTCTAGTGTTTATGCACTACAGTTCAAACTGACGATTCCGTTGAATGGATAGGACTTTAAAAATATAAACCTTTTTTCGAGTCCCAGCGATGCAAATTGCCATGAACAGATCGTTAAAAGACGTCACAAAGTTGAAAGTGAAAGTGACAACTGTTCCTCGAAAGGACTTGGGTTACTGACGCCAACAACAATCAGTTTTAAACTTTATGCAAAGAAAGTCGCCGCCCTTGTCAACCAGTTGATTAGTAAAATAGACTTTGTCCTCTCCTAAAGCAGACAAAAGTCAGTAAAATTAGTTGAAATTGGTTTTCTGTGCTTTCTGGTCGTTTTATTTCCTTTTAAAAGCAAATTTGTTTAACATAGCACAGACTAATCTGTTCGGATTCCCAGGTACCTTTGAATCTTCCTTGTATTACACAACATTCGGAAATCTCGTATCATTTTAGAACGGAGTTCTAGATGAGCTACATGTATTTAGGACTTCAAAAGACTTACTTGCCCAGCAAAGAACAGAAAAAATTTCACTAGCATTTGAGCTGAAATTTTTCCAACGAAAACTCGAGTCATTCTTCACAATAAAACCGAATTTTCTTGACATTTTGAACAGACTTTCTACCGAAACAAATTGTTCGGTGTCTGTGATAATATATGTTAATATTTCAGTCGCCATCCCGATTTGGAAACAAAATTGGTCAGAGAAATCAGTACGTAATGAAGATAAAACGTTTTGCCAATATGAGGACTGCAGTCACCCACTTCAAATTGCGCGCCCACAACACTTCAGTCACCATTTCCGGTGCCCCAGAACTCGGTTGAAGCAATATTTTTCCATCGGACATAAAATGGGCAATATAATGCTATTTTCCGCAGAAAAGTAAGCTATGTTTCTTAGAATTTCATTTTCTATGATTATTTATATATGACTTGCTCTTCGCAACATATTATCGTGTGGAAACGGAATAGAAATCGTTGTTGAACCATCTTCTCTTGGAGTGGCAGCGAGGAGTACCGCAATTATTGAATTGTTATTCCTCGAAGACCAGAGGGCGTTTAACGGCTAGAATGATCAGAATTAATGTATTATCATTTCTGGAAAGTGGAGAAAAACGTTCTTGGACTACATTACAAGAAATCACTAATAGCGAATTCACCCTCGGATCGATGATGTCTTCCGCTCGTGCCGACAGCACTAAACAGTCACAGGCTAGGCGAACATTTGGATACGGGATCTCTATTACAATATGTAAAAGCGTTTATGTCTTGTTTTTTATTTCATTTTGTGACCGATAATTAAGCTGCGTTTTGTGGAACTAAGGAACCTTGTGTGTGACATATTCTGATATTTGATCTGGAAAGTAAAAACTGTAGAGGTCAATTTGTGTTTAATTTGAAACAGGAAGAAGATTTTGTTTGTTGGATTCAACACCCGTTTGAGGTAAACTTGAAAACGAGCAAATTCTATGAATGTAGAATAAGGGCCTGTCTATATGGTCTCGGTTATCTGAGACAGCCCTCCTTCCCTAGGCACACCCAGCGTCTATATGAGAATTGCATGACCGAGAAAAAAGTGACCGTACTTAATTAAGCATATATTTTGAGACAACTCCTCAAAAAAATAAGTATCATCATTTGCCCTTCTTTCTTTCTAGTTCTTTTTTATTAAGTATAGTTGCTTTTTTTCCTTTCAGAAAGTGGACTGACAATCTTAATGGCCAGTAATACGTAGTTTAAATAATAGGCTGTTTTTGAATAGAGAGTTCCCGTTGACACCGGTGAGAATTTTTGAGGGAAAAACCTTTTCATTCGAAAGCAAACCCTAGCAACCGTTTCTTAACCCCCAAGTTGTCGATTCTTTCATTTTTATTTTATGCGTGCGCATTTAAGATTTTGCTGTCTCGTCTCGGGTAGACGAGCCAAACTGTTTACATGCGAAAAAGTTATCTCGCCTGCCAGGGTTCCCCGAGTTGTCTCGCCCTCCTGAATTGTCTCGCCCTCACGAGTTGTCTCGCCCACCTCATGTAAACGGTTGATAGAATTGTCTAAATAAATGAGTGGAAAAAGATCTCGTCCAGAGTAACTCGGGGGGCCTGTTGTCTCGGGCTGTTGTCAGCTACTTACAATGGCAATAAGGTTAGGCTTTTTATTTGAATTTCTTTTCATATGATTATTTTCGCAAGCCTTTTATCGGGATTCCCATACAAATCCTAATACAGTGGAGCCCCCATTTAGCGGCCACTCTCTATTAGGAGGACAATTATCAAAGTCCCGAAATAATTTGTGAATAATATTGTAAATCAAACCTCTATTAAGCGGCCACCCCAGCCTATAAACCTCAATTATTAAGCGCCCACGGCCACGTTTTGGCTGTCACGAGGAGAGTTCTGCTATTGTTTTCACCTCTATTAAGCGGCCACCAAGAGTTTAATTCACTTAGTTTGGTTTTTAGCGACAGGATTCATTGTACTTTTTTTTTTCTTAAAACAAGTCACCAACGATTTTGCCTCCTTTTCCGGCTATAAATCAACTTAGTTTACGCCATATAGTTTAGATTGTTCATGTTAAGTTGAGAGAACCTCATCTCAACATTTTGAGGAGTATTTGTTTGTTCTGACAGTACTGTATTTTTGTATATTAGAGCTGTCTCTTGTGCGAAAGTTGTCACAAACTCTAAAGGTGTTTGTTTTAGAATAAGGTGACGTTTCTACTAAAAAGATTGTGCTAAGTTCTGAAGAACCTTTTTTTTTTTCTGTTTAAGCAGCCAACCTCCGTTAAGCGGTCACTAGCCGTTACCCCGAGGGTGGCCGCTAAAAAGAAGTTTCACTGTAACACTGCAAATGTTACATCCACCGCTACGTCCCAGGGGTTTTGGGGGCGCGGGGGGGGCGTGGTTTCAAGTGACAAATGAATTACTCCGTCGTTAACTGTCAGGGCCGTGGGCAGTATGAGGCAAACCGAGGCAATTGCCTCTGTCATTTTTTGGGTGATTTTTTTTTTTAATTAAGTGTGATTCCGGTGTTGTCTTTAAGATGCGCTCAACATCAACACCTAAAATAGCTGCGAAGATAATTTAACCATGGACATTGCCTCAGTCATATTGACTGAGACAATGACTGTGTTTTGAAATCACAACTGAATCTTCTCCTTGTTGCTGGTCATAAAACCATAAAATTCACCTGGAAGATCATACTGAGCTTTGATCGGTTGAACGTAAATTGCCTCGAAAATTGCTTATATTTCCGCTGAAATTTGAATTCGTGTCTGGTTAATATGTTATACCGCAAAATGTTCCAGTGCCTTAAATGGGGCGTAACCTTAAAAAATCTTTTTTTTTTTATTTGAGAATAGTATAAGGTCTATACTAATGAACTCGATATTGCTAACCAATTTAATCAGCACTTCACTACAATTGGCCCTACCCTTGCTAGTGCAATTAATCCTACCTACGATGACCCCACCAAATACATGTAATAGCCCCGCATAGAGTTTTTACATATCAGCTGTCACTGAAGAATATGAGGCTCAGTTATCCTCAAATTTAAGTGAAAGAAAGGCTTCATAGGATATTCCTAACAAGTTAATAAAACTTGCTAGCCATGAATTATCTAAACTTTTCTCATATATTTACAGTCAGTCAACTATACAAGCTATTTTGCCTAATGCATATACTTAAAGTTTCATGAGTAACTCCAACATTCAAATCATTAACACTTACAACAACTGTCCACTCCTATAACACGAGAAATTCCGCCAAGCTTAATTTTTACTGACCACAAGTTAGAAATAACATAGGCAAATTTACTTTTAAGTACTCTGCTTCTGTCATGTGGGAAACTGTCCCCTTGGCACTAAAAAAAGCAAAAACATTTGACAAGTTTAAGAAACTTTATAAGGCCAACCTGATCTCTTGTCAATCAAATAATATATGTTCTGTTTAATGGTGAAATGTATAGTACGTAACTATCTAATAATAATAATAGTTAAAAATAATAATAATAATTGTCTGCTATATTTTTGTCTTTGTTGTCGCTGCTGTTGTTGCTGCCGATGGTGATGTGTTGTTCTTTTCTTTTTGTTTGTTGTTGTTGTTGTTGTTTGTTTGTTTGCGTTTTGTTTTGTTTTTGTTTTGTTTTGTTTTTTTCCCCTTTTTTGCTAAGCTCAGTGTCATTTCTTCGTTTACTTAACAGTAGGTGGTGGTCAACTAGAACGCCTTCGCTACTTTGACCACCATAAACATTTCATATCCCGTACTGTAACTATTTTATCTTGTAATCATGTGTTGTGACTATAGTTTTCTTTCTATGTTAATTTTATGTAAATAGTGTGAAGTAAATGAACCATGTGGTTGCCAAGCACGTGATTATTTTATTCCTTCTGACAAAACATCGTGCCCTTCCCCAGGAATTTTAGTGTTTTTACTATCGATTGTCACTAATCGTTCGCTTACAATTCGAAATTTAGAGCTTTACATAAAAAAATATCTTTTTTTTTTTTTTCATCTGTCTTTTGGTTTGCTTTTTACTGTTACCGTGTAGGTTTTTGCGGGAGCAATTGTTTGCGGCGCGAATTGACTGAAATTTCCGCTGGGAACTAATTTCTGTGGTTTTCTTTTCAAGCAGTAAGACTATTTTCAGCTGCAGAATCTATTATTTTTTGGTTAAAAAAAAACTGCTCAATCATCGAGAACGGGTGGAATAAATGTGGCATCCTGGAGGCCTTGGAAAATAGTGTCCCTTCGGATGACCCGTTCGAGCAAGGTTAATGTGACCTTTTGATTGACTACTTTGATTTCGTTTCTTTTGCCTCATAGACTGGAAAAGTGTTGACTTCACCTTTTATCGTTTCCTTTTGTTTGTAGGAAGCTCAAATAGGTCACTTCCACTAAGAGGTCATGTGACATCGTTTTTATGAAAATGAAGGTTACATGATTTTGCCTTCGAAACACTATTAGTGGGTCATCTCTTAAACAAAATAATAGTGATTTGGTTTTTCAAACCGGCACCATTTCCTTAAAATGAGAAAGTCCGTAACTGGTCACGTGACCAAAACTTGATTTTTTTTAAATTATGAATTACCACTTTCTGACACAAATTTTGCACTTGAACTTCAAGGAAAATGTTGAAAAGATTATGTGGTAACGTTTATTGCACATCTGATCTCAACTGTCAAACATTTAACAAGATATAATCATAAAGTAGTTTTGCCGCCATGTTGGAGGGCAAGAGTATGCCATAAAAGTTCCATAAAATATCTCCCTTAAATGCGTTTCCTCTCAAATTTCGCGTGTAAGATAACTTTTATGTGTTCTATCAATTTTTGGCAACAGAAAGATTACAACTAACTGTTAAAGGGAAGCATTGGTCACGTGACCTCTTAGTGCAATTGGCCTATTGCTTTTTGTCAATGCAAATATAGTCTCCCTCGCAGCCGTTTTTTGGATGTGGACCGTTGCGTGACATCCAAAAAACGGCTGCGAGGGAGACTAATGCAAATATGAAAAGAAACGATCTTTTTGACCTTAGTGTGTGGCATAAACGTAACGCTTGACATGCAGGAAAACGTCCGTCAGAGCAATTTGCAGTTATATATTTTTTTTGCAGATTATTTCACTTAGAGGGGCTATGTCACGTTATTTAATTTTAGGGTGTTTCGGGAAAATATTTAGTAAATCATGAGTTTAAGGACGTTCGCGCTAATTGTTTGTGCGCAACGTTACTGTGCAGGTAACACGACTGTAATATGTCAAGCATTACTTCGAGCGTTAGTGAAGCTGAGGTTTTAAAACCTTCGCAAAAACTGTGGACGATAAGTCTTGCACAGCGTTGGATCAGAGAAAATCATGATCAGTCAAAATTGATAAAAAAATATTTATGAAAGTCAAGTAGTTTACTGCACGACTGATATTCGCGTTGTTTTATCAGTCGTGTACTAGTGTACTTGACTTTCATCATAAATATTTTTCAAGCATGGCGACAAAAAAATAAAATGGCGACAAAAACGCCGGGGAAAAAATTTCAGGATAGCAGAAGAATGGCACATTTATTTTCGAATCATCATGAAACGTTAAAGAGAAGTGAGCGGGAGGATGGAAAAGCTCAGCTGGAAAAGGTAGTTGATGGAGTAGTGGCTGAAAGTTTGAAAAACTCGAGGACGAACCGTTGCGTAAATTTAATGGGGCTGGTTTTTTTTAATGTTTTTATTACCCAACAAACTTAAGTTTAAAATGAATGCATGTTTTTGAATTTCATTTCCTTTACTTTTGTTAAAATATATCAGTATTTTAGTCCTTGTACTAGTGATTAGAGCGGACCTGAGTTGAAACAACAAGCGATTAAATTTTACAAAAGTAAAGATGAACATGACGGCAATGAAGAGATATTATACAAAACACTAACCAAATGAAGATGACGCCAGCTTAAAACTTCGTTGCTATGCTCGAGAAAGTTTTTTTTTTTTTTTATTTGCGGTAAAACCCTTTCATCCCTTCAAGGATCGATCCTCTCTTTGGTTCCAGTCCTTCCCCGACGGGGCACGCAAAAGCGTGACAAACGAAAATTTCCAAGAGCTTTACAAAATCACATCGATTTTACTCGTTTAGATCATCGGTGACCCCTATTTTTTTAATCATGAATCACTTACTTTACTTACTATCTACAAAATATGATGAAATGAAAAAATTCCCACCGTAAGAAGTTATCTCTTTTAAACATTTTCTTTCCTCGTTCCATCGAATTCCGGTAGTGGTTACAACGGATAGAGCGTACGAAAATGCTCTTCGAGGATGAACTCTTCTTTTTACGACACCGCTAGCGGCATGCAATTATCTAAAAATCCCACTCCTAAAAACCTGTGCACGGAAACCTATGATTTTCGATGGATGAGCAGATGAGGCTACATCTCGCTATTATGACCGATTTCTCGAAATTAAGGCATTTTTCCACTGCCATTTTCTCTGAAACAAAGTCGGTGACCCCCATTTTTTTTTTTTTTTTTTTTTCATTTTTGGAGTAAGTACTTAATGACCTAAGTCTAGGCGAGAAATGAAGAAAATCTCACCGTAGGAAGATTTTGGCACGAACGTCCTTAAAACCCGAAAATCGTAATGTGGAATTCCTTGACCAATAAAATTATCGTTACATCGCAAACGAATTGATTCTGAGAAGAAAAAAAAGCTACCTTTATCCAGGCGATTTGTCATAATATTAAAAAACGTCGGGCCGACTTTTTTCAAGATTAACCAAATGTAAAGTACATTTATGTCCATCCATGCTTCTCTTTCTTTTTGGAGTATTTGCAGAGTTTGTTCAACAGCTTTAAGTGGTTATTGCAATGTTTCAGTCTACTTTTTGGGCATTTTGGAAAAAAAAAAAAAAGGAAAGCAACTTATTAAGTGTTCAGTCACTTTAGCGCTGGAGCACTAATTGAGGACACTGTGACCTGAAACTAACAATTAACGCAAACCAAAGCAAATATTCCAGAGAGGGGAAACCAGAGTCCTCTCGGTGCAGAGTAGAGGACCAACAAACTCAACCCACATATGACGCCGAGTCTGGGAATCGAACCCGAGCCACGTTGGTTAGGAGGCGAGTGCTCTCACCACTGCGCCATCCCTGCACCCCAAATCATGGAATGTTTGTTTGACATAGCCCCTTTAAAGAAGAAACGAGTGAGTTTCACTCAAGAGCGTGTTTTGTTATCCTTGAACTGAACCTATTGCCAAAGCTTAAAAAGGTAAAAGACCTTAAAACAGGACACGACATTACAAAATAATTCAACGTTTGAACGTGAGTCAAAGGGCAATTGCTGGCATGACGTCTGAGTGACCCCTTAAATGGTCTACATCATCAAAAAAATACTGGAACGCTCCATTTCAATACCACCCAACTCAGTGCCTTCTGTTTTTGTGTAACACGTACCACAGGCAACCCATTTTACGCATTTGGGAGCCTTTGCGCAGACGGTTTAGTCTATCTACGACGAAGACAAGACACCCCAGTGCATTGCCTTTAAATGTGTGTTCAACAGGGTGATCATCTCGCTTACCGAAGGGATACTATTAATTTTACCGAAATCGATGGCGTGGATTTGAAAGCTGAACAAAATTGGATCATGACAAAACAACACATAAAAACACAGGATTGCCAAGGAGCCCAACTGGGGTGCAACTGGGACGAATAACTTGGAAACGGAGTGATAAAGAAATGGCGAGCAAAGCTAGCCAAGCAGAAACTGGGAAGAAGCTGATTTTACCCTTTGTTTCCCAATAATTCGTCCTGTTCCACAGAAATCAAAAACGTCCCAAAATAATGCAACTTCATAAATAGCCAGTAAAAGAGAAAAACATGGTTGTTGGGGTTGCCGCAAAAATTTTAATTAAATAGCTTATTGGAATCCCTTTTTTTTTGGCATTTGACTGGACTGACATCAATTGCAAAGTACCGTAGAATCCCGGTTATAAGCCCTGGGCTTATACAATTTCGTAAGGGTTTTTGGGTGGGCCTATAATCGAGGGGGCTTATAACCCGGGGGGCTTATAATAGGGAGGAAAAAAACGTCTAAAATCCGTTCTATTAAAAATGAAAATTTTAATCATGTCTACTTTCAATTGCAACAATGACGGATTGTCAATGTGTGATTGTCAATGTGCTACGGGGCTGCACAGAGGTACCCCATTAACGTTCGAGCTACTGGACTCCAACAGTCTCATCTGCTTCGTACTCGGCCTCTTCGTCGGTATTATCCTCGGAGTCATCCTCACTCTCAAGATGAAACTCTACATCTGCAGCAACGTCGATTTCATCAGCTTGCGGCATTTCATAGTCGGGTATCCCTTCCATGTTTATCTCATCATTTTCCTTTCCGTCAAGCGTCACGGAAACGCCACATTTCTTGAAACTCCTGATCACAGTTTCTTTGTTTCTGTTGATTTCCTTCCAAGCTTCGGAATGATTTCCGTACAGGTCCCTACTTCATTTTGCATGCAGAATATATTAATTATTCATTCGCGCTATTGTTTTCTAGAACAATGCGTATACCCAAGGAAATCGAATATATACATGGCTAATTCGTACTTACGGGATGATCAAAAGTGGATTTCATTCTCTCTCTCGCTCCCTCTCTCTCTCTTTTTTTCTCCCTCTCTCTTTTCTTTGCCCTTTTTGCTCACACCGTCTCTCTTTCTTTTCGTCCCAGCTTTCCTCTTTCGATTCCTTTGTCCTGTCTGTCTTCTCCAGATCCCGCTCGGCTTTTTCTGTCCTTTTTTCGAAGTCTCTCGCAGTCTGCCTTGAACTCCGTACCACTGTAAACCTCTGGATTACTTGTCCCTCTTCTAGACCACTGAGCTAACGTGTCAAGTTGCTAATTCACACCTTGATATTGATAGTTGTGTGGAGTTTTGGATGACAATTTACATAACAATGATAAGTAATTATATACGCGTGCCGTGCCGACCACCAATAAATGCACTGATTTTGCTTCTTTTGAAACAACGTCACCCCTTAATAATGCTAACCGTAACCCTTTAGGCTTAAGGTTGAACCCAGTAAAATTCTTTTGGAGGTTAATCGAGCATATCTGTGAATGTCTGAATTGCTTGTTTTTTCATCCCCCGTGCTGCACACTTAAAAGCAAACTGCACGGAAGAGTATACCTCCTTGTGATTGGGGCATCCTATATGGGAAATTTTTTATGCACGATTTATTGCAATATAAAATCTTTGAGTCGACGTTAACCCCTCTTTTTCAGCAAACTGTGAATTTTGAAACTTGATGGCCGCCTCTCAAGCATCAAATATAAACTTATGGAAACTCTCCCGACTTTTAGCCGATCACGAGCGGTGCATAGAGTGGTGCAAAGAGCACAATCTACTCTCTTCGTCAATGAAATTCCCTAAACCTGAGTGCTGAAACGCACTCAAATGGCAAAGACGAACTGCATCGGGGGATGGATTTGTTTGGCGATGCTCTAGAAAAAACTGCAATGGACAAGCTTCAATCCGCCAGAAGTCATGGTTTTCTGGTAGTAAGCTTTCCCTTGAAAAAATATTAGCCCTAACTTACGCTTGGGCGCATAAATTCACCACAACACAAGCAGTGCACGAAACCGCGTTAGATGAAGAAACCACCTCGACAGAAACGGTGTTAGATTGGTATAACTATTGCCGGGAGGTTTGTGCAGACAGAATAATGAAACAACATGCGGGGCCAATAGGCGGTCCTGGTACAACTTTTGAGATTGATGAGTCCAAATTTGGCAAGATGAAGTATCACAAAGGTTGCTACATCGAAGGACAGTGGTTCTTTGGTGGCATTTGCCGCGAAACCAAGGCCTGCTTCCTTGTTCCGGTAGAGCGCAGGGATAAAGAGGCACTCTTGCGAATTATCCGCGCTCAAATATTGTCTGGAACACGCGTGATGAGCGACATGTGGAAAGCTTACGATTGCCTACAAGACGAGGGCTATCATCATCTCAGAGTTAACCATCGCCTAAACTTCGTTGACCCAGACACGCTTGCCCACACGCAGCGCATTGAAAATACATGGTGGGGAGTAAAACGAAGTATGCCTCGTACAGGAACATCCGTGGATCTGTTTGAAAGCTACCTACAGGAGTGGTTGTGGCGTCAGCAAAACAAAAGTGATCCATTCGGAAACATCATTGAGCATATCGCTGATTTGTACAATGTGCGATAAAGAGCCCTCTCTATGCACTGCTCGTGATTCGGCGAAAAGAGCCGTACATTATACAGGAAAGAAACCCACACTTTGCAGTGCTTTGGTGAATTGACAAAGAAACGAAGGACAATTTTACGAGCAAAAAGAAGGTAGGCATTCAA
>NC_090883.1:23910274-23912774 GCF_036669925.1 Montipora capricornis | reverse complement strand
CTTTCGTACAGAATGAAAAAATGCCTCTCAAGATAACTAGGTCCTTTCATTCTACCTTAAAATTAGTTCTCTACTGGGATTTAATCTTTGCGGGTACTACCTGGAAATCACTGTCCCTCATCTGTGGAATTTTTCCCAATAAACAAGTACAAGATGTGGCAATGGTCACTTAACAGCGTATCATAACAACAAGGGTGTTTACATAATTTTATATAACTGTGTGCAATGAAGAATGTAACCTTTTAAGCCCCATATCAAGTTCTGCAGTACAGTGCATTTCTTATGGTACTGTTCAGTTAAACATTGACACATTTTATCTTAGATGGTCCTTTTATTCATTCTCCTGACCTGTATGTTTCATTAGGCAGTGATAATGTAAGGTCAGGAGAACTTATTTGCTACTCGCTGTTGGGGCTTAAAAGGTTAACACTTGGGAAAATGTCCATTACTAAAGATCAACGGTTGGAAAAAGTTCAATTCGACTGGACCTCAAACATCTTGAAAGGCGAGGACGCATCTTCGGGACATCAAATTGAATAGTCAAGGGTTCAGTGAGCTGAAAGAACAGTTCCTTCTTTGGTTGATATTATCCACAATGGCACGTGCGGATCATTCATTCGTTGGGAATGTCTCACTTTTGCAAGAACCACGTATTTATTTCGCAATGTTTGTCCAAGAACACTTGTAATAAAGCTGGACACCATATGGTTGTACGCAAGGAGACTTCTGAAATTTTTTAACTGCTCCTTTGTATAAAAACTCGTATCGGACACTAGATACGACAGAAGATCTGGAAGATCGCACGACTCGACTGGAGGAAGACATTCCGGAGTACAGTTTTCTTGCGGAATAAGGAAAGGGTCGGTACCAATGGCCGCTATTTTCTCCACATATCTTCTCCTTATGTTGCCCTGTAATGACTCGCCATAGGCAGACAGAATAAACTTGAAATTTGTCTCGCTCTCAGAAGGACACGCTTCAGTTGCCGCCATTACAAATAGAACATTACTCCTCCAAGATGGCGGCGCCTCGTTTTCGGAATTTTTTGTGACGTCACGCGAACAGACACTATTTAGGCCTAATTAGGCCTTTTTAGGCCTAATTAAGCCTAAAGAAAAGTATCCTAAACATTCAAAAAAGCTAATTTTAGGGCTAATTAGGCCTAAAGAAAGGTTTTAGGTTACCTTTTATGAATGTTTAGCATACTTTCTGTATAGGTAAAACAATGACCTGTGACCTGTGACCTGTGCCCTGTGACCTGCATTTTGCACCTGCCGTGTTGGTTCCGCTTTACAACTTGACTGGAAACCACGTTCCTGGGATAACACAGGCCGCCAAAATGTTGACTAGCTACCCCGTATAAAACGTATACGCTGGAACTATTTTTTATACTGAATCGAAGCTTTGGCTAGAGTCAATACATCGACGCCTAGCAGGAAGACGCCGGGTGAGAAACCCTTTTTACTCCGAAGTCACTCGTGACATTCCCTATGGGATTTTTAGCATGCATCCTGCTGAGGATCATGAAAGGTATAGATGGATTTTGCGAACCGTTTGTAAACTTTGGGAGGAACAAGAAGGCAGAAGTTGTGTCCTTTACTACCTTACGCCCAGTCAAGCAGCTTTTTTCGATACTTTCCGGGAAGAGCGAGACAGAGGTGGTGTCGTATTTCAAACGAACGTTGACCGGGAAAAGGTGTGGCTGCAAAGTTTCAGTCCTCGCCTCTGAAGAAAAGGACATGACCTTTATATACAAGATCACTAAAGGCCAATTTGTCATTTCTTATTCGGGGAATGGAACACTCATGGCTTCCCTCAGCACAATTGACATTTGAAAAATGGAACCAGTTTGTTTGTTTGTATGTTTTTTTAATTCCAGCTTTGAATATGTCAAGCTGCACCGGGGAAGGGAGTAAGGCAAACATATGTTGGGCATTTTACGAAACTTATCAGCCCATAGTGGAGACTGTTGGAACAACATTTTGCTTAAGGTTACTGTCTGTTCTGACCATCCTCAAATATCCCAGGTTTGGGCATCTGATAAATTCCCCCCCTCCCACCCCCTGTGCAATGCACTTAACAATAACAGGTACGTGACTTATTGACTGAGTAGGAGGGCCCGAGGTCATGGCGTCGCTGCGCGACTCGGGCAATTTCAGCAACGTCTGAAAACACGCGTGATATTAATCCTTAATTTTACTCGGCCCTTGGGATTACCTATACTAATATGCAGGTGGATTTTGGAAAGGGACAAGTAAAAAGTCAAAGTTACTTGCCCATGGGGCAATTTCATTTCAGAAGATTAGTCTTTCCCTGCTATATAATTTATGTACAAGATATCCAGTCCTCTCAAAATGTGCTAGTGACAACATTTTGTCTTATTTTGCCTACATCAGTAGGTTCACTACTTAGAGCCACATAAATCTTTCACAGGATCCCCCTGCCTGAATTTTGTTTTTACTTTCTATTGTGTTGCCAGCCATTGCTAACATTTTGAGGG
>NC_090883.1:23880274-23887774 GCF_036669925.1 Montipora capricornis | reverse complement strand
CCTGGGATGAGGCCTGCTGTGAGCGAAATTATTGAAGACCTGAAAAGGTGTGCTCCACGCACTCAGAATGAGGAATTAATTATCGAAGAAATCGAATAAAACGCAACACGTAAACTCATTTGTTAGGGACAGTTTCCGAACGTGGTATGAACGCGAAGCCGTAGTTCCCTCAAGTATAACTTCGCACCAGTAATTATGTCTGAGGCTATAAATGTACACAGCTGCATCCTCTAGGTTTTTTTAGCCTTGAACCTCGGGATGCTTGTTTGAGGAGGGTGCTAAAAGGAATTTGAAGGGGTAGCCTGCACTGGGTGGAGGTGCCTGGTGGTGGCAAAATGGTTTTAACCATTAGCTAATGGGCCATGCTGGATGGCAAAGGGTATGCAACAGCCTCCAAAACAAAGCGATTTTAACCAGCCAAGCGTGGCTTTTCTTTGTTTTGGATGTCCCAGTGCTTAGCTTGCCATGCCGCAGGGCACATTTTATACCATTTGACAGTTTTACGCAAACGGCCCACTGTAGTGTTTTTGTAGTGCAGGCCCATGCTCCATATGCTCAAGGATCCTCCTTATTGTTCATACAAAAAATTGATAGTTACATTTTAATTTTATTTTCAAATTTATTACTGTACTTATTGAAATCCCTATAATCTAAAATACCGTTAACCGATAAAAATTGTTAAGTTTCAAAGTGGGAATTTCAAGTATAGTTGTAATGGATTTTTGCGGTAGTTTTGATTTCCTTCGAGTATAAACTAATATTTTATGCTAAGTTGCATGCAGGGATTACGAAAAGCGTATAAAAAGGCTGGCTATTTCCGAGCAACAACACTGATTACTTCTCACATGAGAAGTTAGCCTTATTAGGCTGCAGTTACGATATTATACCGATATTATATGACCCATTTGTCATGCATGATGTAATTCTCGGTTGTATAATACAATTTAGGCTACAGTAGTATGTCCCTTGAAGTTTTTATATTTTTGGTTCTTTTTAGCACTTAACTTAGCCTTAACAGAACCTTGGTGAAAATTTAAGTGAAAGGATTGTTTAGAATGAGCAATTGGCATAAAAACCCATTTAAACGATTTCAACTTTTTCTTCAACCAAGTTTGAACAGGTCATTCAACACTGTTAAAAGGGTACCAAATGTTGAAACCGTGCTGAATCTAACATTTAAGCAATAGAGGACACTGAGAGGACTTTTTCCGTGTTTACGTAGCCACATCTAAACACGAAGGGGATTTGGGAGAATTCGAGACAGTTATGCAATCCTAACTGACAATTCCTTTTTGAATTTTTTTTTTGTCAATACCAACTGTGGTCAAACAATACTACTATTGATATTGACGGTAATTGTTATGCGCCTGTAGGGAAGACGATAGGCTAGTTTCTTGAGAGGACAGCTGAAAAATGACAGTCAGGGCTAGGCAGGATTCGAATATTCGAATTCCCGAGAGAGAAAACACTGCGATCGTTAGTTTCTTTGAGGGAGTCACCGTCCAGCGCCAAGGACGAATAAATTAATTTTGAACCGGTAAAACGGGTTAGTAAACCCGTTTTGGCGCTTGCGCGTGCGTTTAGATATATAACTGCTGAGTTTGGCCGAGCCTACTGTGTAGTAATTTCCCGCGAAATAAGACGAACTGTTGTCAAATACACCACGTGGGTTGTGACGTACTTCGCACATGCTCCATGGAAAATCAAACGATTGCTTGCAGTGGTTTCTTTCTCAGGAAGAGTAGGAGAAACCACCTGCTCGCAGGGTAAAGGCATCCGGCCAGTAGTACGAAAGTTGAAAGTTCAAATTCTGTCCAGTAGGCCTTTATGGGCCATCTTCGGGTGTCACAATTCCTTTTGAATCTCAAGAACGAAGAGGATTTAAGTCACCAAACTTCGCAGACGAGTGTCTTTTAGCGTGAAAACATGTCAAAAGATCGGCTGTCTAAAACAAGCGGTTGGCAGTTTCACAAATGGCTTTTCGGGCCCGAAAAGTTCTCGGGACTTTCGAGAAACGGGCCCCAGGACTCTGATTTTTTAGTTGTCCGCTGGCTCGTTGCCAACGAAGTAACTATACGTCTATCATAGTCAAACAATATTAAAACAACAACAAGAACAACAACAACAACAACAAGAACAACAACAACGTCGTTGATTCATTCATCGCGGGAACATTAGAACCTACAAATGACCAGCTCCTAACGTCAGTGGCTTTATAACTCAGTTGGTTAGAGCGTTGCACCTGTAGCACGAGATCACGGGTTCAAACCCCGTTGAAGTCCTGGATGTTTCAGGCTTCTATAAGCAATTGCTAAAACTGCGTTCATAACTGCGAGGATCATAGCTTCACTTGAACTGTAATTATAATAACAACCCCTCCCGATCCCCTCCCTACCCCACCCTCCAAAAAAAAAAAAAAGCAAAGAAATTTAAGGGAAAAAGAAAAGAAAAAAATCAGAAAGTGAAAAAAAAAAAAAAAAAAAAAAAAAAGAAGTGGAAGGAAAAATGATAGGCTCTCACATTTGCACATGTAATATTATAAAGATGGTCCTGTAACCAGGTGATAGAAACATATTACGAAACAAGAACGTTACTCTGGTTGAAATTGTATAAGAATATGTACAATGTTTTAAAAGTCCCAACGTTTCGGTTGAACCTTCAACCTTCATCAGGGGAAAGTGAAAAAATAATTCGCAAAAAACACGTTTCTTATAGTATGCCAAATTCGAGTCTATTATTATTGAATTCTATTATTATTATTGAAAACTATTCCATCTTCTAGTGATCAACGGTCAAAGGAAATGAAGCACGTAACAGCAGCACTGGTGGCGAATGGTTACCCAAAGCGATTTTTTCACAGATGTTGGCAAACCAAAACGACCAGCTCTACAACTGTCAACAACTGCACCGGATGCTGCCAAGGGTTTCTGTAATCTTCCATACATCAAGGGTACATCTGAGCCTATTAAACGGATTTTGAGTAATCACAACATCGTAGTTGCTCAAAAACCACACCAAACCATCGGCAATTTGTTTCCTAAACCGAAAGACCCAGTACCGAAAGATCAGACTCGTGGCGCCATCTACTCGATTCCATGCAAAGATTGTGACAAGAGTTATATCGGGGAAACCAAACGCAAATTTTCTACACGCCTTAAAGAACACCAGAAAGCGGTGGAACATAAACACTAAACACATTGTTTACTTTCTGGTCACACTGTCTCTTGGGAGGCGTCCAAGATCCTACTCACAAATGCTAATTGGCGCAATCGACGCATTCTTGAGGCTTGGGAAATTAACACTTGCAGGAACCCACTTAATCGTGATGATGGCATGAATTTGCCGCACGAATTTCTAAATCTTACCCTGAGGGACAGAATTCAATAATAATAGACTCGAATTTGGCATACTATAAGAAACGTGTTTTTGCGAATTATTTTTTCACTTTCCCCTGATGAAGGTTGAGGTTCAACCGAAACGTTGGGACTTTTAAAACATTGTACAATCCATATTCTTATACAATTTCAACCAGAGTAACGTTCTTATTTCTTAACATGGTAATATTACTGTTAAGATCTGTTCTCTCTTTAAGTACTCTTGAATGAAGAGAAAATCCACGAAGTTTGCAAGGTAAGGCAGTGTCTCTGAACATTTGCTTTGTTTTTAGTGGTCAAACGTGACCGAAATAGAGACCCATTATTTGGGAAATCCTTAGCGAATATTGTCTGAATAATCTATGAAAGTCATTTAATCCTTCGCGAGTCATGTTCGTCCTCACCTACGAATCAACCACGTTTTAAACAGAAGTTAGGTTGTTTCAAGTCGAGATCATTTGTTTTGTCCTCAACTCATTCGCGTTCTGTGTGTTCTTTCAGAAGAACAAGGTTCAATGATACGATTCTTTAAACGAAGCCAAGTTTCCACACTTCGTTGAACTTTATTCAAGAGCCAACCTTTTGCTTACAGTGTGAAGGTCTTGGTGTGTCTCAAGTGAAGAGAAGACGTCAAATGGAACTCTGTAATAATTATTAAAGTACGTTGCTTAACAAATTGCTTTTTAGGACCAAAAACTTTCGGATAATTCTGCCCGGAGAACTAAACGCGTACGGATAATCGATTCAATTGTTTGCGGTGTTTTTAGCGTTAAATCACCCGGGAATCACAACTGTCATTTTGATTAATTTGTCCTATTTCGATGACATTGTGAAGTATTTCCCAGAACACGAGTAATAAACGTTTCCACTGTAAAAGAGTTGTTCGTTTCATTTTAGAATACAAAAAGCCTTTGTGGGTGTTAAACAACGGTCTTCCGCATTTTGCAGTACTCGGCTGAGAAATCAAGCATTTCTTCTTCTTCTGTGATGAAAGCCTCAAGGTCCCACTTGGTTGTTTACCTTTGCTATGGCAACAAAACGATCCACAAAGTCTACAACCCACATAATACGGGTTTAAAGTCCACTTTCATTTTACAACCGTTTTATCGTGCCTAACCAAATTTGCATTGCCAAAATTCTTAACCATTGAAATGAGCACGCACCTCTACCTACAAATCAGTCAAAATGTCGTCAGTTCCATTCAACCGACACTGCCTTGATCAAGGTTCAGAGTGATATTCACTCAAGTATACATAGACAAGAAGTCACCCTTCTTGTCCTACTGGATTTAAGCGCTGCTTTCGATACAGTTGATCATGGGACCATAGCGGCCCTACTTGAAAGTGACTTTGGTGTGGCTAATCAAGCTCTTTTGTAGATTAAATCATTTCTGTCCGGTCGAAAACAGCGATTCGTAGTTGAACAGAAACAATCACATGACTTTGATGTTGCCACAGGTATACCCCAAGGCAGTTGTTTAGGACCGCTACTATTCATCATGTACGCATCTCGCTTTTCCACGTCGTGAAGGAACACCTACCAAAAAATCAATGTTATGCAGATGACACTCAATTATACTTAATCATTCAGACCTGATTCAACAACATCTCAAGACGAGGCAGTATTTTCCATGGAACGCTGTATATCTCATATTCTTGCCTAGATGACTAACATCTACCTGAATGATACCAAGACCGAATTTCTGGTCATAGGATCTCGTCAGCAGTTGACGAAAATCAAAACGACAGCATTCGTGTTGGCTCAACAGAGATCCAAAAAGTCTCATCAGTTCGTAACTTGGGAGCTTGGTTTGACACGTCTATGACCATGACCACACACGTTGGCAAGACCTGCAGTAAAGCTTTCTTTGGCTTGAACAAAATAAAGCAAATCAGAAAGTTCCTATTAGAAAAGGCTACTGTTACATTTATTCACGCTTTCGTTACCTCACATCTGGACTATTGTAACTCACTTTTGTATGGTGTACCAAAGTGTTAAAAATATAGACTTCAAAGTCTTAAATGCAGCTGCACGAGTTACTCAACAGGTCCCTAGATACAGTCATATAACACCAGTCCTGAAGAGTCTACATTGGCTTCCAGTTGGTTTTCGAGTAAAATTCAAAATCGCTTTACTAGAATTCAAAGCTCTGAAATGAATGGCGCCATGCTATCTGAGTGGGATGTTACAACCAAAGCCTACATCACGCTATTACCTGCGTAGTAATAACGAAAACCTTTTGATCATTCCTCGAACAAGATGCAAAACTTTTGGTGAACGTGCATTTGCAATGGTGGGCCCAAAAATATGGAACAATCTTCCTCTACACATTAGAGAGACTGAAAACCTTGATGATTTCAAAAATAAACTAAAAACACACCTTTTTAAAGGAGCTTTTTATAAAGAACAGTAATATCCAAGGTCACTGTTATTTTCATTTTACTTTTATTATAGACATTAGTTAAATTTTGAGATTTTTTTAAAGACATTCTAACAAAAAGTATTATAGTAGCATTATAACTTTGTACATATTTTAACTAATTAGTATTTAACTTTTTGTCTATAAATTGTAAAGGGCTTAGAATTTTTATATAGGCTCTCTATATATACATTTATTATTATTATTATTATTATTATTATTATTATGCATGTAGTACGTAAGTATGCTTACAAATATAAGTAGGAAAAGGCACTATTGTGTAACAATCCCTACTGTTAAACCTATTTACAAACCAATTGGTAATAACTAACGAACCAACATTTGAGAAAGGAACAAGAGTTTATATTCCTTATTATTATTATTATTATTATTATTATTATTATAAAACTGACGCCGAAAATAAGGAGTTATATATACTTTGTGATGTCAACTGCAATTTGTTGCCTGAAGCAAATGCTCCCATTTCTTCCTTTCTGACAAATATTTTTAATATACATGGTCTTAGCCTGTTAATCAGGGAAACATCACGTGTCACTTCAGTTTCTAATACCCTAATCGATTTATGCATAACAAATTTCCCAGAGAAGCTTACAAAATCGGGTATCATTCACCTTGGTATTAGTGATCATTTTCTTGTCTTTTTCAGTTGACACGTAAGGCCCACTACGACCGCAATGGTCCTGGCATGATTGCGACACGGCAATTTAAGCACTTCGAAAGAAACAATTTTTAATTTAGTTCATCTCTGCCAAATACCGTGGGCCAATGTCGATGAGCATTCTGACCCAAACGACATGTGGCGTGAATTGAAAGAAATGTTTCTCAACAGCGTTGATAAACACGCACCACCCACATCGAAAAGAGTCCTTAAAAAACGATGCCCATTGATTACTGGTGATTTACTTTGTAAATACGAAGTAATAAGTTCTTACTAAAACATTTAGTAATAAAAAGGAGCGATAAAAAATAAGAACGACGTTTCGACCGCTCCTCGGTCATTTTCAAGTTAGAGTTCATGAATAAAATTTTCCGCATATACAATGGAATGAAGGTAAAAGCTAAGTATTTACATACGATAAATACTTAGCTGTTACCTTCATTCCATTGTTTCAGAAATTGTATATATGCGGAAATTTTATCCGCGAACTCTAACTTGAAAATGACCGTGGAGCGGTCGAAACGTCGTTCTTATTTTTTATTGCTCGTTTTTATAACTACTTTGTAAAACCAGAAGAAGAGATTTCCTTAAAAAGAAGGCAATATCTTCCAATGATTGAGCCGCATGGGATCCATATAAGCGTGCCAGAAACCAGGCAAATAACGCAATTAAGCTCGTTGTTTCTGACAACCTGGAGACTAATAAAGCTAATTTGCGCAAAACATGGAACCTAATTAACGAGCTAACCTCCCGTCACAGCGGCAAGACGTCCAACATCGTAGAGACCAAAGCTGACAATAAAATTTTTAGTAATCCGGTTGATATAGCAGAAACTATTTACGAACACCTTACAAATATTGCGAAAGTACTAGCAGAAGATATTCCTGGTGTAGATGTAAATCCTGAACTTTATCTGGAAACCACTGATTTATCGTTCTCTCTGCAAACTCCGAGTATTGATATTGTATTAAACCTTTTAAAGAAAATTTATGATAAAAAAGCCACTGGTCTTGATAAGATTCCGAGTA
>NC_090883.1:23870274-23872774 GCF_036669925.1 Montipora capricornis | reverse complement strand
ATAATTGAGTGCAATAGATCGCAGTGTTGCAGCTGCTAGTTCTCTCTCGTTGCTGTCTTCGAGTCTCGGTTCTAGTTTCCAGTAACCTTCTCAAACGTTGCATGGATTTCTCTTGATGATATTCGCTGTGGCAGTGCAAAGTTTAGCCCTCTACACAACACCAACTTTTGGAAGAAGGATAGCCTGTACGAAGATATGTTCTTAATGTGCTCATCAATGTTCGTGTCGGCGTTCAGAAGTCGTGCGATCTTTTTAGTGTGAACGCTCATCTGTTGTTGATACTGCTCATTGCGAAGGAAGACAATCGTTTTGAGAATGCAGATGAAGCGAAGAGGCGAGCATTCTTCTTGGATTTCTCGGTAAACTTCTCTGATTTCTCTTCTTAGCTCTGGTAGTTGCTTGGTTTTCTGGCGAAGCTCTTCACTGACGACATTCTGCTCAAACGCTGCTGATGATCGACTCCATTTCTCAGATTTAGTCTTGTCAATTCTCGCAAATGTAGGTGTCAGGTCAAAGTTCTGCGAACGCCGTACGGAGACAACTTGCCGACCTAAGCCGTAAGATCAGTGCGGATATTACCCCTGTCTACACGAGCAAAAAGATCAAAGAAGAGATCCGGGTCCGTGAAGAGAAGCCACCCCTTGTAAGCCAACAGTGCGTTGTGTACCAATTCAAGTGTGACCTGTGCGACGCAGGCTATGTCGGATATACCTGCCGGCACCTTCACCAGCGCATTGAAGAGCACAAAGGGGCAACCATCGGCGACCATCTGAGAGAGAAACATGCATTGGAACCTAACAACATCGCAAAGAGTTTTAGAATTCTGAGAAAGTGCCAGAACAAGTTTGATTGTCTTGTTTTTGAAATGTTTTTTATAAAAGAACTGAAACCATCGCTAAACAAACAGTGTGACTCTATCCGCGCCAAATTATTTGTTTAGAACAGTTCTTGTAATTATTTTTTGTCTATTGTTTTCTCTAGCTACCGTTCATTACTCCATATATTTTTAGCACTTTTTACACTTTTGTACATATTTTTATCACATTTCGGCGTTCGCCGCATTTTATTCTAGTTTTTACATATTTATGCTAATTCTTAGAACTTTTATTCTCACTTGAAAATGACCTCCGAGGGGTCGAAACGTCGTGACTTTTTATTGTTAGTTTTTATTACAAAATAAAAATGGATTGCTTTAAAATTGAACCAATTCACCGTTGGTGTTGAGAAAAATGTATGCCAGGCAAAACAAGTTGTATCTCGGTAGCCTGAACGTTAACTGAAAAAATAATTTGCCTGTGTTTAAATTAACAAATACACCAACACATCACTAACGTTTCATGTTTAACCGGAGAATTAGGGAAGCAGATGTTCGAAGGTGTAATAGCTGTTGAGTTTTATTCCTCAGTTATCGAGTTCCATGAGTATAAAACTTAAAAATGGTTTGCTTTAAAATCAGAAAAGAACCAATTCACCGTTGCTGTTGAGAAAAGTGTATGCCAGGCAAAACAAGTTGCATCTCGGTAGCCTGAAAGTTAAGAAATAATTTGCGAGTGTTTAAATTAACAAATACACCAATACATCACTAACGCGTTTCATGTTTAACCGGAGAATTAGGGAAGCAGATGTTCGAAGGTGTAATAGCTGTTGAGTTTTATTCCTCAGTTATCGAGTTCCATAAGTATAAAACTTAAAAATGGATTGCTTTAAAATCAGAAAACAACCAATTCACCGTTGCTATTGAGAATGCCGGGCAAAACAAGTTGCATCTCGGTAGCCTGGAAGTTAACTGACAAAACAATTTGCCTGTGTTTAAATTAACAAATACACCAATACATCACTAACGCGTTTCATGTTTAACCGGAAAATTAGGGAAGCAGATGTTCGAAGGTGTAATAGCTGTTGAGTTTTATTCCTCAGTTATCGAGTTCCATGAGTATAAAACTTTAAAATGGTTTGCTTTAAAATCAGAAAAGAACCAATTCATTGTTGCTGTTGAGAAAAGTGTATGCCAGGCACAACAAGTTGCATCTCGGCAGCGCAAATTGTGCGTACCGTTTCGCGGCGTTACGACAGCATTTAAAATGTTAGTTTAGGCTACAAAATGTTTTCAAAAAAGCACGGTCGTGAAAGACTCGCGGACGACTGGAGGTGTAATTCGGGGAGAAGGACAGTGTCGTCGTCATAAATGAGAACTTGCAACCCCCACGTCACGAAAAAATTATTTTTTAACTGTGACGACCTCGTTTCAACACCAATCAGCTTTATTGGCATTGGTCCAGACTGATTTTTTGTCAATCACATCTGGGCACTGTCTGCATTCTGATCTTGATTACGTCCGAAGTCGCAATGGCTAAGATTCTGCTCGCTTTTCTGACATTGGTTTTCATTCAGTTTGCCCAATCAGGTAAGAAAAGTGGTACGGTCTTTCGCCTCTTTTGCACCTTTGCTCCGCATCTGCGTACATCAATCAGTTTGCTTTGGGTTCGTTTCCTTTGATATC
>NC_090883.1:23835274-23862774 GCF_036669925.1 Montipora capricornis | reverse complement strand
GCTCTAGCAACCACATTTCCAAGCTTTGAGGTCATTGAGACGATACTCACTGTTAACGTATGCTTTATAAAAAATAAGCTGCAATTTTAATAAAATTATTCCTTTCATTCACAATAGAATTCACATCTGGACAAAAGTCCCCTTTTTATGATCACAGCAAATCCCACATTGATGAAATCATATATGAAATGGATCATATATTGAACTGCGGATGTGAAATCAAGTGAAGCTAGCGAACGCAAGTTTTGCAATTGCGTTGAGAGGCCTGAAAAAATCAGGACTTCAACGGTTAGGCTAACCCAAACCCTAACCCTAACCCTAACCCTAAAACTAACCCGAAGGGAGTGTGGGCCCATTTGCATTAGTAGGGCTAACGCTCAAATGGTTTGATGATTGATAGAAAACTAGCACTTCACATTACCCTCTAATTGATAAGTCCGCTGTAATCTAAGTGCTACACGGCAAGCGTTGGCGAAAACGTAACCCTTCCTTGTAACTTTAAGCAAGTTGGAAAAGCAACTGTTTTTACGCGATTTCTGGTTGTCACTCGCTAAGCGACCTTAAAAACCGCTGGTGAAAACACGGCCATTGTTATGCTTACGTTATCGTCGAAACCTAAAATTCGGTGATTTCACATTCTTGTTTTGTGAGCGGAGTGCAGCAAAGATATGCACGAAAATGCTTGTTCTTCGTTTTTTAAGCGAATAATATTCTTGCTTTGTAGCATTGTCGGTGCCGTGGCCGAAGGTGATTCTCTGGCGTTACACTGCGCAACTCCAATGGGCATAATTTCTTGTCATTGGGGCGCGCATTAGCTCGCTCACGTTGATAAAATGGCGGATTTCTGTTGACGCCAAGCTTACTCCGTCAAAGAATGGCTATTTTCTCCTGACCGAGTACGGTGGCCCCCATATTTTATTTCATTTCTTTGCTGACAATGGTGTCTTCATGGTGTAGTAAAAGAAATCAGTAAAAGCTAACCATTGCACGACACCAGGCTCTGCGTCATGTCATGGCTTACATTTATAAAATCGAGCAAAATTTGTCCAACATCGCGGTTGCTCGACAATGCGCCTTATTCGCGCGGCGGCCATATTGGCCATAAACACTAGATTTTGTGCCTCGAGCCTTGAGTTGAAATGTTTGGGAAAGAGTTTCGGTGGTGCAAAACAAATGCTCAATCCCTCTGGAATCAAGATGGCCGCCGTGTGATTAAGGCCCATTGTCATAGTGGCTTAAATAGCTATTTCTAGGGAATCACCTTTACACCGCTATTACATATTCTTTGCTTTTCAAACTTTCTAAGCGAAAGACCATCGCTGAAAGTAAACAAAAGTTCAAGGGTTTAGGTCCCCCTAGTTTGCTTCTCTAACTGATGGTTTTTCGCTTCGAAATTAAAAGTCACTTTGACCACACCCGAGGTTCAAAAACATGGCTTTTATATGTATCTTCCATCTTACCAAATCTGTAATTCAGGGATTTCTCCCACTAACACAAACAAATTGGACATCGTTTCATCTTGTCTTTAATACAGGGAAGACAAAGGACCTGATACCCATTGTCTCTGAACAATATGGAAAGTACGGGGTCAAATATTATGGAGTTGCTGTGGTTAAAAAGTCAAACAAAGGGTTTAACTTAAAGTCTCTGAAGGGAAAAAAGTCTTGCCACACTGGAGCTCGACGGACAGCCGGTTGGAGGGTACCCATTGGCTATATGCTTCGCACGGAGTTGATTCCAGCTATTAAGTGCGGGAACGACCTGAATGATTTCCTATCGGCTGCCGACTTTTTCAGCGAGAGCTGCGTACCTGGTAATTAGTTTTATACTGTATTCTATTTCCCTGCTAAAGTTGATTTTATTCAATATTATATATTTTATTTAGTCAGCAGTTACAAACATCAAGCGCTTGCTTGATGCATGTAGACACTTTACTTTAATATGTGTGACGGCAAACAAAACGTAGGAAAACATTCAAACTGTATTCTTTCATTCGGAAACAAAAAACTAAGTAACGTTGTCAGCCGCCTCCTATACGTTAAAATGAAACTAATTTAATTTAAGAACGTACGCCATCTGAAGGTGTTAATGATTTATTTCATTTTTCAACTTTATTAACAGGTGTTAAAAGATACAATACGTCACGAGAGATTCCCGCAAAACTTTGCGCACTTTGCGCAGGAACTGGGAACACCCAATGCTCCGGAACCACGAGTGAAAACAAGTACGCTGGGTACCATGGCTCCTTCAAGTGTATGGCGGAGAATAAGGGTGATGTAGGATTTGTTAAGCATGTAACCGTAGAAGAAGTTGTGGCTATGGGAGGTTATGGCCTTGCGAGTGATTACCAATACCTGTGCAAAGATGGTAGCAGGAAAGGTATTTGTTTTTCCAATAATAGAGCTAAATACCAGCCGGCCCATTTCTCCAAACTGAAAAGAGAGTAAGGCCTCAGGGAGTAACTTCCGATTAAACCGTGGCATGTAAATTAACAACTAGAATCGGTACAATTTCTCTTAATTCCCTTGCATGAGTAAAGTTTTCCGTGTTGAAGAAAAAAAAAAATTCCCATGTCTGCGTAACTGGGGCTTGACTGGGACAAATATCATTTGAATTGATCAACAAATTCGCACGGCAAACCGAGTACTATGGATTATTGAATGCCAAATGATGCAAAATTTTAGGGCCAAACTGGTTTCAGGTTCAACCGTCTTGTCAAGAGGAAGTTGAATTAAGTTTAACATCTTGGTATCTTCACTTGAAGTGATGCAATCGCTTTTGAATTGAATTTGTCTTATATTTTCGTCGCCAGAGATTGGACAGCACGAGGAATGTTACATTGGTTTCAACCCCGCACACGCGGTGGTCACGAGAAAAGGAAATGCTGACGTTGACAAAATCGTCACCATTTTGACAAGCATGAGTGAAAAATATGGCATCAAGCAAACAGACCCGGGCAAGTTCCAACTTTTTGATTCCACTAAGTATTCCAGTTCAAGTGGTAATTTGATCTTCAAGGACTCCGCCACTGCCCTGGTTGCCATCTTAAAAGAGAAGCGGACTTATAAGGGTTTCCTAGGTGACGATTACCTCAAAGATGCCGAAGCACTCAAGTCATGCGACTTCCTTACTTCTTCTCCAGCAACAACGGAAGCAACAACAACAACAACAACAACAACAACAACAACGGAAGCAACAACAACAACAACAACGGAAGCAACAACAACAACAACAACAACGGAAGCAACAACAACAACAACAACGGAAGCAACAACAACAACAACAACAACAACGGAAGCAACAACAACAACAACAACAACGTCTGCGGCGATCATCCCTTATGCCGTGTATGTGCCTATTGCAACATTGATGTTCCTGATATCAATTTAGACCAGATTGGCGGCTGGGCGGCTGTTAGATGCAAATAAAAACAGTTTTCATAGACTAAGAAATCAAGACAATTAGAATTGGGAGGACAGAATTGCTTTTGTTTCCAATCCCTTCTAGATAGTAGTAATACTTATACCGTTAATACCAAAACTACTACTACTACTACTACTACTACTACTAATAATAATAATAATAATGATAAATTAGGCGATCCTCATTCTACCTAGGTTGAATACATACTCAGATGAATTGAAGAAACTTTTTGTCGAGCCTAAATTAGACCTAGAGAAAAATTAGGTTCAGGATTAGTTTTGGTTATGACACATGGATATTAATGGACGTATTACAAAAAAGAACATACTGTGTTGGGTTGAGCATGTTCGTCGATGTAGTGTAGTGGTGAAGACACAGGGCTACAGATTAGCATGGCTTCGGTTGTTCAAAAGATGCATAACGCTGTCCACTTTTTGAACAACCGAGGCCTAGAGGGTTCGAGTTCGAGTACCGGTAAGTGCATAGTATACTTCTTTTTACTATGTTGTAATGTTGAGACTGATTGGATAATTGTATGAATACAGAAACCGATAAGATGATACCAAAACATTTAGATGTTTTGAGATGCGTAAGATATAGAGATGGAGGGAAGGAAAAGGTGTTTCAATCCTTTTTGGAGGGTTGATAGCTGCTTTAGGTAGAGTGCATATTCAACCTAGGTAAAATGAGGGTCTGACTCAGTAATTTAACCTGGGTAAAAACGGATTTAACCTGAGACCGGATTTGATCGACATGTACACTTTTCCGTTTAGGCTGAGATTATCCAAAATTTTAAGAAGAACATACCTCAATAGAGAACGTCTTTATTTTCCTCATCTGTTTTGTTTTTGTGAGTAGTATAAATAAAGGTAACAGGACAATTAACTCAATTACTTTGGCAGGTGTTTAAACTGATTGGTCGACAATGTGGCTTTCCTATTACGTGATACACTGAAGAACAATTCTGTTCAGTGTAGTCGAAATTTAAGAACATGTTAGGAACGTTTTCAAGCTCAAATCGCAAAAAGTAAAGAAATGAATAAAATAAGAACGTTTAGCTTCAGCCCTAAGATTACACTTTCCCGATGATAAAAAAGAGTGAACTACAGTAGGTGCGTGTTGAAATGGAGGTGTGGTTTATTTATGTTACGTATCATTAGGTTTAAAAGTGTGTTCGAATCATTTTCGTACCGCATTGTAATAATAACAATACGTGTAGAGGATAAATGAAGGATTTTAATAAATTTGCCGTCTTAGCTGTACGGAATATAGTTTACAAGAATTGCTATTTAAAATTCTTTCCTGGATAAAGGTCATTTGCACTTCCTGTTAACTGAAACACAGTTAGGTGACTGGCAAATGTTATTTACCTCTGCCTTCAGTCAAGCAGCGGTAGAGGTACGTTTTTAATTGTAGTAGGCTGAGTCGTTGCATAAGACGAGAGTAAACAGACAAACACAACTTTATTCCTCGAGTCCTTTTTGATTACATGTGCTCTCTCTAGACTGGTTCTAACCGGTTACGGGCTTGCAATGCTACATGTATACAGTCCTTAATTGTCCTACTACAGTCCACCCCTTCTTGGGTTTGAAATAAACTGAACGAACAAACAAAACAAAAATTTGCTCACGAGTCCACCCCTTCTTGAGGCGTTACTTATTAAGTTCATGGAAAAGCTTAACATCTAAGACAAGGAGGTAAGTGCCTCCATGTGGTCCACCCTTCAACGATAAGTAAGGGCATTTTGTAACAAGTCCTTTGAGTTTACCATGACGGTTAAGAATGTCTTTGGCTTCAGGTAAGTTACGGTAAACTGCTTTAGAGGCTTCAGAGGCATAACACTGAGGTTTTGACAAGCTATCAAGATATTGACCAAATGCAAGGGCAACCTTAGCCAAATCCGAACTTAGTGTAATACGTGGAGACGGGACCACAGTACGCTCTTGAAGTGAGGGTGTAGCGGTCATGTGAAAAGGGCCACTCAGTACTTTAACTCCAGGTTGGATTTCGTGACCATCGATCCATAGGTCTGAGTGTGAGAGCGCCATCAGTGAAGTACCAATGGTAAGGCAAACAGAGACAAAGTTAAGTCCGCGATTCAGTTTGGAATTGCCTGGAGGAAGACCAGGGCATGGAGGCCAGGTAGTAAGCAGGTTACACCTGCATGGGTGTTGACGCCATGATCCTTATTGTCTGTAAGTGGATTCTGAAGGGAACAGGCGAGTTTGAAGGACATGCTGGGATGTCGAAAATGGATACTGGGTGTTGCATGGTCCACCAGAGCTTGTGTAGAATGTAAGTGGTTTTCGCCAAATAGAATGGGCCAGGAAAGACCAGGAACTACGAGCATCTGAAATGTGGTTTCCTTGCCATTGCTCCATTGTATGGGAATCTCCATGGTTCCTACAGCCTTTAACTGAGACTTTGCATCGGCAACAGAGACCGCGACAGGCTTTTCAAGCGACTGAAACTTTAACTGCGGATACTTAGAAGCGACGACGTCAGCATGTGATCGACTGACAAGTGATACAGAACAACAACTGTCAAGAGGTAGAGGAAGTTTCTCTCCAGCAGAGGTGACAGGTGTCCAAAGGATATGGCGTTCGTGGAGTTTACCCGCAGGGTTTGTGACGGCTGGCAAACCAAACACAACATGTTCTTGAGATGTGGTCGATGTCTCACCATCAGCTGGCTTGTTTAAGGGTGGGAGGTCTGCGACCAGAGATTGCATTGGGGATTTCTTGTGACGGAGAGTTCTGCAACCCCATTTGTGACACTGAGAACATTTATGAAGTCTCCCAGCTGAACACTTGTTATTTGCTTGCTCGCAATTAGCAGAGAGAAGCCTGTTAAAATTTCGACATACTTCTGGAATTTTCTTTCTTTGTGCCGGCGGCCGCTGCGTACAATCACGAGCTGTGTGCTTGGTTTGGCCGCAAATCCAACATGAGCGTTGTTGCTGAAAAGGCCGAACGTCGCCACGAAATTGACCAGAAGAGCTAAGTAAGGCAGTTCGCTGTGGACCTTCATTGGATGCAGTAGGGAGCGACGGGGAATCCTGGGGTAAGGGCGAAGCAGATCCTTTATCTGTAGCAGTGATGAACGAATGTTCAATGCGTCGAGCAAATTCAATGGCTTTATCGAGTTGTGTCACATGGTGTGTTTGAAGAACCAGATGTTGGGCAAGATGCGGTTGTAACTTGGAAATAAACTGCGAAGTATATAGGTTGGGCAAGATTTAGTGAGGCTTTCGCCTAGTTTATCGAGTTGGTGAAGAGTATTCTTATACTTGAATGCAAATTCATCGACAGATTCCGATGGATACTGTTTCATAGCGCTTAATTCGGCTGCCAAACGTCGACATTTTGAGTCGGTGGGTTCCTGAAACTCGTCTCGTAAACGTGAAATGAAAGACGCCAATTGCTCGTCTGGTGATTGGTCGGAGAAGCCTTCTATACTGCGACAAAATGACAACACAGAACGTGGCCATTCGCCAATGCATTGTTGTTCTAGAAGGGACAGGCGAATGGTGGCTGGAAGGTGCGATGTCTGTTCTTGAAATCGGTCAAGAAATTCGGCAATGTCATCTTGAACTTTAGTATCTTGGCGGAAGGTGGGTAATTGGAGCGTCGGTAGTCGTAACGTGGTGAAATTTTGGTTGGGAGGAGCGGGTGTAGGATCGGCCGCGCTAGCGTGTGTCGCTGAAGTTTGAGCTTGAAGTTGGATCGCGCCGACTAATCCCTTTACCACTTCGCTGAGGCCAGCAACGACTCCTTGTAATTCTTCGATAGTAGCAGGCATGTTAAATTATCGCCAGTCCGGGTTCTCCACCACTTTGTAGTAGGCTGAGTCTTTGCATAAGACGAGAGTAAACAGACAAACACAACTTTATTCCTCGAGTCCTTTTCGATTACATGTGCTCTCTCTAGACTGGTTCTAACCGGTTACGGGCATGCAATGCTACATGTATACAGTCACGAATTGTCCCACTACATAATTGGGGGGGGGGGGGGTGGGCCGTGGCTTCGGAGGGGAGGGTCCTTAGAAATTTTTTTACAAATTGGGGAGGGTCAAACCTGTTTTATTCTCAACCCGTGGAGGGTAATAGTTTTTTTTGGCAAGGAAAAAATTACTCCACGTCGCTTCTATTTTGTCTATACAAGCAAAGCTACCAGTCGAAATTAATGTAAATTATTTTACAGGTATCGAAAAATTTACTTATCAATAAACTATCTTCTCCCAACTGACATAATTGTCTCTCTCGACCCGTGCCCGCTTTCGCTCATATTTTGATGTTTCCGCGCGGGGTTCTGGTATAAAATCAGTCTCCGGTGAGGATTCGTCGCTTAAGCTACTCGAACTTGAACCGACAATTCGATCTACTACATCACTATATTCGCCCTTTGGGTTCGGGAACCACCCTAGGTATTCATCTTTCCATTTCTCTGGACTTGTGCTTTCACTTGTTCCCGCAGCCGATGTGCCATCAACTGAGTCTGAGGAGTGGCAGGCATCCTTATTAGAATGGCGAGTCGGCAAACAGCCACAATAGCCACAAGTTGCTCCATCAGACCTCATGAAATCCTCGCATTCACCACAAGCACATTTCCCTCTTTCTATTCCTCGTACATCCTTGCCCATTTTCAAGTTTTCACCTTACAATCACACACCACGAAATTAACTACTTTGTGCGCAGGTGAACGCGGTTATATGAGTAACACTTCCAGTTTGTTGTTTCCACTTCAGGTTATTTTTGTCTTGGATAGGTTGAGGGGCAAAGCATAGTTAGTAGTAGGCGCAAATTGCGCATTCCCAAAAAAACTACCTAGTAGGGATGCATCATTTAACAAGAACGTTTCTCTGAATAGTGCCTTTTTATTAACCTTTCCACGATTATTTGCGATATCGCAGTTGAACAAGGCTAAAATGACAGTGGATATTTTTGTGAAAATCTGAGTAAAAATTGGACCCGCATAAATTCACTTTTACTTCTTAACTGGAGGTGTAGACATTAATGTGGTTTCGTTAAAACACCCATGATGCAATGCGACTCATCGTGAGAAGAAGATTTCAAGAAGATCTTGTGAGGTCCCTCACTTGCCTTGAAAATCCAAAACGTGACTACAAATCTCGTTTTCCCACTCTGGAATCATGTAATAAGCCTTTTGCAACAAAAGATCACATGGTACAAAATCCGCCATGCTGGAGGGCAAGCTCATTGTCATTCCCCACTGGGACATAAAACAAAGGCAAGTCAAACTTGTCAAGAGTAATTACAAAATTGCCTAATGATACGAACTCGAACCACCTCCTCCTAACCACCCTTAACTGGGAGAGGATATCAATTCGACGAAAGAAACGGAAAGCCTTAACGGATGTATATGACAATGAATGGACATGCCCCAGATTTTCTTCAACGTCTTTTCACTCAGTATTACTCTACAACCTGAAAAACTCTGAGGGGAAACTGGCTTTTCCAAAACCGAAAACTAATTATTTAAAGCGAATCTTCTCCCATTGCGGGGCCACATTATGGAATAACTGGCCCAGTAGCTTATTATAAAGAATTTTGGATCTGTTGATCAATTGAAGCGAAACTTGTCGAAGGTATCCAGCATATCGGATTCCCACACTGCAATCATGTAAAGCAGTTGTAAATAGTTTTAGTTTTTAAGCCTTACCACTACTACTACTACTACTACTACTACTACTACTACTACTACTACTACTACTACTACTACTACTACTGCTACTGCTACTGCTACTACTACTACTGCATTTTCCACAGGTTAGTTTGAAAATTGTTCAACAAATAGCAACATTACTATAGTTTAAGATAAAAGAAAATGGATGATTGTGATCTCAATTATTGTCGTTGTGGTCGAGGCGGACTTGACCATTTAAAAAAGTAAACTAGTTGCTCCATAAGCGTACACTGGGTTACCTGTGGTACGTGTCACTCAAAAGCAGAAGGGACTGAGTTGGGTGGCATTGAACGGCATCATTCCAGGCAATTCTTTCAAGTCGGGGGTCATTAAGACCATTTAAAGGGTCACCCAAAAGTCGTGCCAGCAGAGGCCTTTTGTCTCAAACGTTCATACGACGAAACATATCTTTTTCTGAGGTTAAAAACCTGGCTACCAGCCTATTAATCATTTAATTTTTGCTATTGCAAAAATTGCGTTTATAACTGCGAGGATCATAGTTTCACTTGATCTATTAATCATTTGTCAGAAAGAAATAAGTCCTGTTATCTTTAGAAAAAATAGGCACGAATTGCGTACGTGTGGTAGTGCAGTAACACAGCGCTTTATTCCATATTGTCAACTGGGTTGCAGGGGTGGCGCAGTGGTGAGAGCACTCGCCTCCCACCAATGTGGCCCAGGTTCAATTACCAGACTCGGCGTCATATGTGGGTTGAGTTTGTTGGTTCTCTTCTCTGCACCGAGAGGTTTTCTACGGGTACTCCGGTTTCCCCTCTCCTCAAAAACCGACATTTGACTTGATTTACTTTCATTGTTCATTTCATTTCACAGTGTCCCCAATTAGCGCTCCAGCGCTAGAACGACTAGACACTTAAATAAAGTTCCTTTCCTTTCCTTTCTTTGTCTTCCAGGAGATTCAAGTTGTCTTTGCGTAATATGTAGCTCTAATAGTACACGATATATATTGTTTTGGTATTGTATATCATTGTAGTGCCATGGTAGAAGTCTTAGGTAAATTGCCCCCTGAAAAGACATTTGGTTACTAGCAAAGTACTAAACCCAAGTTTCCTTACAACTTCTTTTTATCACAAGTTTAAGCGTGCACTCTGAGCGACTGACAGCTTTTTAATACAAAAGTTTACTGAAGTTATCCCTATCCGGCGAGGTTAGTATCTGGATTGGTGACATAAAAATATATACCAATTCGTAACAGAAGCGTAGGACCGAAAATTCTATTTTAACGCTCAAAAATGCGGACTAAGTAAGAAACAGATTTTGTTAGCTTGCTTTATGCAAAACAAATATTAATGCAAAAGTAAATAAACATTGATATACAGTTTTTAGGTAGAGCAGCAGCAACAAAATTTACGACATGAAAACATTAATTTTGAACCGCGGCGAATATAAAACGCTACCATCAGCGAAAAACGTTTTGGGAGATTTTTTTTACGTTTAATTTTGTTATTGTACTTTTAGCTGCGCACGTAAATCACAAAATCGAAAGTGACATCTAATTTCGCGGGCGCCGTGATCAAAATACCGCGGCGTGTTTACTCGCGAAACAGTGAAGTGTCAAATGATGGCAAGATACCGGGTTTTTGTTTTTGTTAGTTTTCTTTTTCTTTCAAGTGTTATAAAGTTTGACAAGAAATGTGCGGATTCAACACAAAGATCACAATCGCCCAACTCTTCAGGTTGACCATTGTTTCTGCAAAGTCAAAAAATTACTTTCCAAGACGAGGTTATTTATCACCATGTAATTCCATCGTTTTGGAAATAACAGCTGCTTTATTATTCATCAGCGTCACAATTTTTTGCTGATTTTGTGGCTTATTTTGTTGAAACTCAAGCACGCTTCCAACAGACCTGTTTATTTTCGTGAACTCTTCCTATTTCAAGTGCGAGCGTGCAAACAAGACACACAATCCGTGTCACAAAGCATATACAATTAAATAAATTTCTGACAGTTCACATCAAACCCTTTTTCGAAAGAACCTTGACCGTAAATAATGAAGCACAAAATAATTTCTCACTGTGACATTTCAAATTTTTTTTTTACCTTTACAGAGTTAAGTACAAGGTAAATGTAAATTGCCAGAGAATTTAGATGTCAGCAGCGACAGGTCTCTGCGACAAGTTGCTCCGTGTGTACTACTTGCAAAACAAGTCGCTGCGACACGATGCCTGTTCGGTGCACACGCAGTGATCTCGTATGAGGGGGAATGGGAACTAGTTTTCAAATTCAATATGGCTGACCATATGACGCTCTCTCATTGGTTCATTTATATTTGTCGCAGTTACTTGTCGTCGGAAGAGTACACACGGTCCGACAAAGCTGCTTTCGCTAATTTTGACGCTGCGTTTAAGCGCACGAATTCAAACTGGTTTGAATTCGTGCGACTCATCGCGGCGACAAAATTCTGCCGCAGCGACAATGATTTTCATAAAAGAAACCGTGTCACACAAGGCCAATGGTTGCGGCGACTTGTCCCCGCGACTTGTCGCAGCGACTTATCGCCTAGTCACAGTGTCCCGGCCTTGACGCTTTGACAATCACGTCTCGCGCGTAACGTGAGTTTGGGTGCCTATGCATATATTTTCTATATATGAACATGCTTGAAACAAAATTGAGCCATAAGTACGGCTCTAATCCACAGTTAATTGCCATTTGGCAATACAACTTCCAAGATTTGACATGGAAGTTGTTTCATGATAGTCACATTAGAGCTTAAAGGGAAACTCCGCTCTTATTCTTTCGCCTGCGAAAATAGACGGTTCTAAAACATATTTATTTCGGATACAAACGATTTCTTTGAAAACAGTTTAGACTGAATTGACTGTAATGGTAATTTCCTGTGATTTTAAGTTATAATTATTTTGTTGAAATGGAGGTTCCCTTTAAAAAATTGCTGTGGATACCAATTCGGGCACGGTATTGCTCGATCGTTACTCCCATGATTGTTGAAACTATTAAAATCAAACAAAATACAAGTTTGTAGCTTTAAGTATTGTTCGTTATTTTGTCGATTGTTACCTCAACGGGAAACTGTAGTTTGTTTTGCTTTAACGGGCGAGATTGTTTAACAAGCACAAGGGTTTCGTTTAACAGATTTTTAAAGAGCACAACGGCCTCGTTTAGCTTTTTCAGAAGTACAACGACTTCGTATAATTCTGAATTGTGTTACACGCAATGAGAATTGAATCTGATCGAAATGCTGATCAGCGCGAACACAGCGGTTTCTGTGAGATTAAAATTAACACTGTTGAACTCACAATTCTTCACTATCCTGATTATCTATAACATATCCATCGCATCACAAAGCCGCCATTAGTACACAACAAAGGCCACATTAATTAACGGCACTTAACAAGCGACAGCCATCTAATTATAAAGAACCACTTATCAACAAAGTATTAGTGAGTATTTCAAACTAAAGCTTGTGTACCCATCTCGACGAAAGCGCCGAGAAATCAAAAGACAAAGCAAAGAAGACACTTTTCCAGTATGTGTTAAAGGCAATGTCACATGAGTTTCTCTGACTCTGTCACGTCTTACTCTGAAGTCATAAATCGTGTACCACACACTGCAAACTATTCAGACAGTCAACCAACCAGCCAGAAATCTTTCAGTGACGTAGCGTTTACGTTGCTAAGAAACGTAGACGGAGGCCTGTAAACAACACCGTACAATAACGAAATATATTTTTCTCTTTAAGCGTATTGATTTCTACAAACAATGATTCAACACATTCAGTGTCGGAGAAATATAATTCAGATCGACATTTAAATTCAAAATTGCCAGCTAATTATAGACCTACACCTCCACCATTCCTATCTTTACGGAGATTGTGAATAAAGTTACGACCTGAAATACCTGTATGGTAAGATAAATCTCGAAGCCTGGCAAGTCTCAGTTATACCAATAAAAGAGAATTTCAACTCAACAGTGTTTAGCAATATAGTTAAGATATTTAAATTACGATTAAGGCTTCGAATATTAATATGAAGAAGCGATAAGCAAGGTATCAGGACGTTTCGCCCGCAAGACGATTTTCCCACAAGGTGATTCTCCCACAATCAAGAGCTTCGTCCACACATAAAGTGATTCGCCCACATGAAGGAAAGAAATCCATCAAAAATATCGAAATCCATCGAAATATAGCGCTTATTAAATATCGCAACAGAATTCACTAGTGATGCCTACCTGGCACACGTATTTCTAGTTTCTCTTCACCGAAAAGCGCGCGGTAACAGAAAAATAATAGAAGAAACTGTAAATAATAAACTGAAATCTAATACCTTACGACAGACAAACAACAATAAAAGCAAGGTGACACACGCTAACACCAACACGGTGTGGCCAACACATCACGCATACGCACAATCATTTCGCCCGGTCAGTTAGCAGCCATGGGCAGCTGTTTTGGCCTTTTGGGCCTCATCAGCATGGCGTAGCTAACATACCAGGCGGGTGCGTGATGTGTTGGCCACACCGGGTTGGTGTTAGCGTGTGTCACCTTGCTTTTGTTGTTGCTTACGACAGAGACTCAATCCGTAAGGCCGAGGAAGCTCTTTTAATTTCAAAAGGCAGGACAATTGATCTCAACGGTCTAAATATCCGCGAAGAAATATATCACACTTTCTGTATCGCCAACAATCCGTGATTAGAATTTGTTAGGTGACGTCATAGACATGATTACGCAACTTAAGTCACTTGCTAGTAAGAGGAATTGAGAGAAACTGTGAGATACCACTGGGTAAATATCTTTGCTTGATTATAAGGGATAACTGTTTTTCATATCACTAACGCGATTTGCTGTAATTTAGATTTTGAACCCTATTCAACCTCCCTTGTGAAAAGTACAGCGACTGACAGAAAGCTGGTGTAATAAATGGAGTTGTTTAGAACCGTGGTTAGTTAATCCTCGCTAACAATACATTCAAAATCCAGTGTGGTTAGCTACTAAGCGACGACTGGAACAGAAGATGACCGACAAAGCTAAGAATTCACGGCGAATTGCTAAGGGAAACTTCACACGAAAGCGGAACATTTTGATCAAGTCCATAGAGACAAGCCAAGGAATCGAGGTAGTAGAAACCAATTACTCAAAACTTGTTGATGCATGGGAAGAACTGGAAGGGAAGCACTTAGAGTATGTTAACTTCCTGACTGACGAGCATTTAGTGGACGAAGAAGAAATCTGGATGACGGAAGTCGAGGAAAAATATTCCAATGCATTTAATCGTAAAGTGAAATATGTCGAAAATGTCACTACAAGCGAAAAGGCAACGCGCGAGCACGCGGCTCGTCAAGAGGCCATTGACAACGCAAAAGTTAAAAGGAACACTGCGCGCGCTGTTTTCGAAGCTTCTTACGAAAGTATTTCGCACGCGTTGCAGTCAAAAGAAATGCCCAATTTTGCGTTAAAAGACTTACAGAAACAAATAGAAGATCAATTTCAAGATTGCAAAACCTTTAACGCTGAACTGTTAGAATTATTGCCCTTTGAATCAGCCGAATCTGAGATGCAATGGATAGCTAAAATCCAAACCTATTATTACGAAATTGTTGAACAAATTGTAGTTAGATATACTAACGTAAAAGAACAAGAGCAGATAAAACAGGAATCTGACGCGACTTCTTCCTTTCTACACCTGGAAAAGGTAAAAATGCCGCACTTTGATGGAGAACTACGTCATTACCCTCAGTTTAAAAGAGATTTCAACAAACAAGTCATGCCACAAATTCGTGGAAGAGATGCCGCATATGTGCTACGCTCTTGTCTTGGAAAAGAACCCGAAGGCCTGGTAAAGAGCATAGACGACGATGTGCAAGAAATGTGGCGAAGACTGGACGAAAAGTATGGAGATCCAGCCAAAATTGCAGACGTTATCATTGACGGCATACGTAGATTCAGAACACTTAAGGAACGAGAAGATAAACGTTTCATCGAATTCGTGACTCTTGTAGAAGACGGATACAGAGACCTCACAAGACTCGGTCTAGAAGCGGAAATTACAACAACGAGTTCGGTCAGTATTATAGAGAAAGCTTTATCAACAGACATCAGAAGAAAATGGGCGGAAATGGTTAGTTGTCACGGAAGTCACATCGACAAATCAAAAAAGTTCCCTAGTCTTCTTGAATTTCTGCAAAATCAAAGGAGTGCTATTGAATACGACAGTGCTTCTCTTCGGACGACGACCAACAATCAACATTACAGAGGCACATCGCACTATACAGAAGGCGTCGAGGAAGTAAGCAAAGAACCCAAACCAAAATGTCTGATTCATGAACACGGAAGACATTGGACAGCAGACTGCAGAATTTATTTAGCCAAGCCAATAGAAGAGAAAAAGACGATCATCAAAGATAAACGAGCCTGTTGGTCGTGCCTAAAGATCGGTCATCGACAACGTACATGCAAATCAAGGAAAGACTGTGGTGTAGGCGGCTGCACAAGAAAGCACCATCCATCTATACACGAGACGGAAGAAACACCTCAGCAAGTCTCAGCCTCAGCAAACGTATGCCACAATACAAAAATTGACACCTGCCTGTTACAAGTACAAAGAGTTAAAACCAAAAGAGGAGAAGCTAATATAATGTGGGATAACGCCGCATCACTTTGTTTTATCACAAACACTAAAGCAAAGCAAGAGAAACTTAAAGGATCCAAAGTCGAACTTTCAGTCATCAAAGTTGGAGCACAGAGCGAGAAGATTAAGACCAACAAATACAAGGTACCTCTTATAGATAAGCAAGGTCACGTCATCGAATTCGAAGCTTACGGCATCGAAAGGATCACCTCAGACATTGAAAGTGTTAACATAGACGACATAGTACATCTTTTCAAGAACGTCACAAAGGAAGAAATCGAGCGACCCTCAGGACCTGTGGACATTTTAATCGGTTACGAATATGCAGCCTATCACCCGGAAAGAGAACAAAACATCGGTCATCTTGTGCTCTTAAGGAATCGTTTCGGGCGATGTATTGGAGGAACGCACCCGTTACTTAAAGAATCACATCTGTATCACGATTTCATCAATGCCAGAGTCAACACAGTTGTAGGCAAAATCAATATAGAAGACTTTTACAAAATTGAGAACCTTGGCGTAGAATGCAAACCGAAATGTGGAGGATGTAGATGTGGAAAATGTTCCTTAGGCGCGAAAGACTGCACTATTCAAGAAGAGCGAGAGCTGGAACTAATCGAACGAAATCTAAACTTTAACAAAGAGGAAAATCGCTGGGTCGCTGAGTATCCCTGGATCAAGGATCCTCAGAATCTTCCTGACAACCGGAAGGTCGCTTTCGCGAAACTGATAACGACCGAGAAACGTCTAAGAAGGAACACCGAACACGCAAAAGTGTATGACAACCAGATAAAAGACATGGTAACTAGAGGAGTTGCAAGGAAACTCTCCAAAAAGGAACTAACACTCTACAAAGGACCGGTGCATTATATCGGACATCATGAAGTTCTCAAGCCTGATTCCAAATCTACCCCAGTGCGCATAGTGTTCAATAGCAGCGCCAATTACATGGGTCATATCTTGAATGAGTATTGGGCTAAAGGTCCTGACCTACTCAATAACTTATTGGGAGTCCTTATACGTTTCCGAGAGAATAAAGTAGCCTTCATTGGTGATATTAAAAAGATGTACCACACTGTGAAGATGACAGAGTTAGATCAGCACACCCACCGATTTCTGTGGAGGGATATGGATAGTACAAGAGAACCCGACACATACATAATGCTCAGAGTTTCATTCGGTGACAAGCCGTCAGCTACAATTGCAACCGTTGCTCTGAGAAAAACCGCAGAGATGTCAAGAGAGAAATACCCAGAAGCAGCAGATATAATACAAAGAAATACGTACATGGACGACATAATCGAAAGTACGGACGATCGCAAACAAGCTATTAAACTGACTCAAGATATCGAGAAGGCTATTATTAAAGGAGGATTTGAAGTCAAAGAGTGGATGTTCTCAAGCGATACTGACAGACAAGAAAAAACAAATATACCGATCGAGGAACAAACAGAAAAGATACTTGGAGTTAAATGGAGTCAATCAGAAGATCAACTGTGTTTCGAAGTCAAGGTTAACTTTACTACCAAGCGAATACATACTTCAAGGTCTACGAGCGATATCGTCCCCACCCAAGATCCCCAACAGCTCACAAAGCGTATAATCTTGTCACAGATCAACAGCGTGTATGATCCCCTAGGGTTGGCAGGACCATTTACAGTAAGGGCCAAAATTCTTTTACGCCGTTTGTGGGGAACTGAACCGAAACTTGACTGGGACGACCCTATACCCGAGGAAAACCAACAGAATTGGTCTATTTTCTTCAACGATTTGAAAGACATGAATCAAATCAGATTTACGAGATGCCTTAAACCAATGGATGCTATTGGCGACCCCATTCTCGTTGTGTTTAGTGACGCATCCAAAGACGCATACGCTGCATGTGCATATGTACGGTGGCAAAGAAAGAATAACCAATTTGAGAGCAATTTAATACTGTCCAAAAATCGTCTTGCACCAATAAAAAAGATGTCCATTGACCGTATAGAACTGTGTGGAGCGGTACTGAACAAACGCCTAAAAGTGTTCATAGAAAAGGAATGTAGATATCGCTTTGAAAAGATCTACCACATCGTAGATTCTCAGATTGTACATGCCATGATACAGAAAAGCTCATACGGGTTCAACACGTTCGCCGCCACTAGAATAGGTGAAATACAGGAAGGAACAAACCCTGAAAACTGGTATTGGGTAGAGAGTAAATATAACATAGCTGACTGTTTGACAAGAGGCAGGAAGCCCGATGACATTGGACTTGAAAGCACATGGCAAAAGGGTCCCGATTTTCTTAAACAAACAGAAGACAAGTGGCCAATCACTCGTGATTACTTGGAGCCAAAACTATCCGAAGTAATCCGGACTACAATGGTAACGAAGATAGAAGGAACTCATGATACCCTAGCGTTACGAATTGACATCGCCAAATATTCGAGTTACGGCAAACTACTACGTGTCACTGCAAGAATTTTGAAATTTTACAGCAAATTTCCCAAACCGTCATTTAAAAGCGCAACGCAAGAACTGACACCTGAAGATATTAAAAAGTCAGAGATTTTCTGGATCAAAGAGATTCAGCAGAACATGAGAAATGATATTGAAAATGGCAAGTACAACCGTTTGTGTCCTATCACACGCAAAGACGGCATCTATGTAGTAAGCAGTCGTACTGCAAAGTTACAAACAAATTACGGTGACAACGAAGTTATATTACTACCATATGATCATCCGTTCTCACATCTCTATGTAGCACAAACTCATGCAAGAGGACATCATGGCATTCTAACTACTGCCAGCAAAGTGCGCACCAAATATTGGATACCCAAACTCCTTAAGTTGGTAAAATCGATTAAGTTCAGATGCGTTATCTGCAAAAAACTTGCTAAGAAAACAAGTCAGCAAGTGATGGGCCAATTACCTGAAGACAGATTGAAGCCAGCACCGCCATGGTACAGTACAGGAATTGATCTTTTTGGTCCCTTTAAAATTCGGGACGAGGTAAAGAAGAGAACGTTCTCTAAAGCTTATGGAGTAATATTTAATTGTCTCGGAACAAGAGCTGTTTATCTGGATCTGGCAGCAGATTATAGTACAGACAAATTTCTGATGGTACTCAGAAGATTTGTGTCCCTAAACGGATATCCATCCAAGCTATTGTCTGACAACGGTACTCAACTAATTGCAGCAAGTAAGGAACTAACCGCTATAACAAAAACATGGGATTGGAAGAAAATTAAGGAATATGGCGTCATGAAAGGATTGCAATGGATCTTCACCCCAGCAGATGCCCCATGGCAAAATGGAGTAACTGAAGCTCTTATAAGATCGGTCAAGCGAGCAATTGAATTCTCGGTTGGTGAAAATGCTTTAACCTTCTCTGAATTGCAAACAGTTTTATTCGAGATTGCCAACTTGCTGAATGAAAGACCAATAGGGCGACACCCAACATCCCCTGAGGACGGAGCATATTTATGCCCAAATGACTTACTGTTAGGCAGAGCCACAAGCAGGATACCAAATGGCCCATTTGATGAAAACGCGAACACCCAAAAACGTTTCACGTTCGTCCAGACAATTGTTCATACATTCTGGAAAAAATGGAACTCGAACTACTTCCCAAGCTTGATATTAAGGCAAAAATGGCACACATCTCACCGAAATTTGAAAATCGGAGACGTAGTTATGATACAAGATTCCAACTTAGTGAGAGGAAACTGGAAGCTTGGAAAAGTGTCAAATGTTTACCCAGGTGCAGATGGGAAAGTGCGAAGAGTAGACGTGCAATACAAGAATCTCACCGTAAACGAACCTATGAAGCAATACCAAGGCAAAGGATATGTCACTGTTCAACGTCCTGTACAGAGACTTGTATTACTTATACCGATTGATGAAAACAAAATTAACTTCTAAGTGAACTCTCAGATACTATTTACTATGATTACTGTAACCTTTTTTTTGGCGGGGGAGTGTATCGCCAACAATCCGTGATTAGAATTTGTTAGGTGACGTCATAGACATGATTACGCAACTTAAGTCACTTGCTAGTAAGAGGAATTGAGAGAAACTGTGAGATACCACTGGGTAAATATCTTTGCTTGATTATAAGGGATAACTGTTTTTCATATCACTAACGCGATTTGCTGTAATTTAGATTTTGAACCCTATTCAACCTCCCTTGTGAAAAGTACAGCGACTGACAGAAAGCTGGTGTAATAAATGGAGTTGTTTAGAACCGTGGTTAGTTAATCCTCGCTAGCAATACACTTTCCCAGTATTACGTCAACATCCATTTACTATATTTGCTGCCGCAGTGAGTGAGCCTGAAGCGATCTCTAATCGGGAGAAGAACACATTTTTCTTCGAAACGCAAGGAATTGCGGCCAAAGGCGCAAGGAATTGTGGTTATGCACGAATTAAGGAATTGAGATGCGCGGTCGAATCAACAGAAGCTTGCAGCCACGGCTTTTCACTGCGCAGTAAGGCAAAATCTGTTGAAGAAAGCGTCTGTAAAACATAGTTTTTTCGATTCCGTGATGCTTATATCGAAATTGGGCTATTTGTGTGAAGGTTGGACTTAAATTAAGTGTTAATTTATACACGTCTCATGTTGCTGTTGTTATTATTATTATTATTATTATTATTATTACAGTGTCTTTCTTAAATTAGGAGTATCCATGGTCCAAAATTTAAAACTAACTAACTTTTTCGATTTTCAAGGCTTTACAGCGTCAAACCAGTCCCCCTTTTTCGATTTACAAGGCTTTTACAGGGTCAAACCACTACCGGTTTCATCGATTATTACAGTGAAACGAAAATATTTACAGGTGAAAGAAAGTCTGTGGTATGTCATTTACATGGTATTTACAACCTTTTCGTAACATTTCCAAGAGTTTGTCCTTGGATGTTCAAAAACATTTAAGCCGACGGAAACGTTCCAATACACGCATGCGCATTTCTCCTCAGTCACCCTCTCAGCGTCAAGAAGGGCTTTGTAAAAGGAGAAGCTTTGCGCTTTATACTAAGAACAAACTCGGTTAAAGAATCCTTTGAGTTAAGAAAGAAACAATTCTTAACTCGCATTTTATAACGAGGCTACCCCAAAAGCTTCGCCGAGGTTATATTAACCGAAATAAAATTCTCAATGCGCAATACGGCTTTACAAAAGAAACTCAAAACATCCAAGAAAGTTATTCCTTTCATCACCACTTTCAATCCTGCTACAACGAATCTTAAAAAGATCTTAATTAAACACTGGCATCTTGTAGCGGGTAACCACAATCTCGGACGAATATTCCCAAATCCCCTAATGTTGTAAGGACAAGTTTCTGAAAGACTATCTTGTCAGAGCGAGAATTCCTTCACTTTAATTTAACAACCAGGAGTTATATGCGGTAAGGGTCGAGTGACAGCGTTACAACAACTATTTTTTTCGGATTCTAGCTGGGCAACAGACTTTATGGCGGGGGTTAACGGGGTGAACTTATGTGAATTTTGGTCGGGAAATCTCGCAAAGGACGAGCAGTGAAACATGTGTTTCGTTAGCACTGACCACTGTCGAACTGATTCACAAGTCGTTCTCATGTATATTACTGTACTTTTACAGTCACACTTGGAAAGTAGAACTGGTAACCCGGCACAGCAATTCTGCCACCGGGCTTGAACTCGTTGTGAAACTCTAGCTCGATAAACAGTTCAATAAGCTGTTATGGGTTGTTATGTTTCGGTAGAGAGAAACAGCCAGAAATACGTCTGCCACGCAGGCTTCACTAGTGAAATCTGTTACGATATATTTTAACCGTTGTATTTCCTTCATAAGATGTGTGGGCGAATCATCTTACGTGTGGGCGAAATCTCTTCGTCGTAGGCGAATCACCATGTGGGCAAATCATCTTGTGGGCGAAACCACTGTAATTCGATAATATATTTTCCGACGCAACATATCATTTCAGTTTTCCTCGGCCTACTATTAGTGCCTAAGGCATCTCAGTCGCCAATTTTTCATGGAACGTCAGTGCTCATAAAATTTTAAACGCGATCTAATTACAAAATGCAGGGAGAACATATTGCACTACACTAAAAGGTCTATAAGTCATCTAAAATCAGTATGTAAAACAGTTTCAACTGGGTAACCTCCTGCAGGTAACTATTAAGGAAGCAAAATTGACGAACACGTTGTTGACTTTTATTCGCAATGATCAAATGCTGTGTACTCTTCCGCTTCTGACGAAGATGAGTCTTCTTGAATTCGAAACTTCAAGTTTTTCAACGTTGCAGCCAATTGTTGTTCATATCGCTTCTCGGAACAAAACAATTGCTGTAGCTCTTCAACGTAGTATTTCTTGGATCTATTACTCGGGGTGGCACCCAAGGCATGATTGATTCGATAGACTGCTGCTTTCCTGTCCTCCGGTTTTCCTGTGAAGCAGTGGAATTTTTCTTTTGGTAAAAACACATTCAGGAATTTACATTTTTCCGCATCGCCAAGCTCTAGTAATGTTACAAGCCCTGCAATGGCACTTCCTATCGGGAGGACGTCATACTTCACCTGCTCTGCGCTTGGCTTTTCTGACTTCACTAGACGTCGAGCTATCTCAAACAACAGTAATATATAGGCTTCGATGGTGGCTGAAGGAATCTCCTCGGCACAAATGTGTACGTTGTCCTTGAATATTTTCTTGATATGCATGGCAAAGCATTTGGTGGACGTAGGTTCGGTGGTGTAGCTTGCCTCCAACATACCATTCAGTTCGTCGTACTTTGTCGCCGACGACTTGAACAGAACTTTTCCTTTGGGGCGAAGAAACACGATGCCGTTCCCGGGTTGCTGTTTTGTGGGTCTTGCTCTGAGTCTAAAGACTTCTTCAAAATCAACATTGTGGTCAGCACCTTTGATCAGCAGGTAAAAGGTCTTATTGGGCGTAAAGTCGTCTCTCGTGTTTACGATGTGAGAGAGGATTCCGACAACTTGTTGAGCATCGAAGCCTGTTATGTCAAAGACTGTTCCCTTGAACCGTTTCAGGTTGGGTGGTATCGCTGCCTCACTCAGTGGCTTGATTCCATCGGAAGGAAGTTGTTCCTGAAAGAAAGTTTTACAAGCAGCCACTTGGTGTTCGTAAATAATTTTTGAGTCGCTTAAATTCTCCATTCTTAACCCTTTGCTTCTCACTTCCGCGTCTGTTTCGTGTGCAAGTTCGGTTCTTTTTCTGTGTCATAAATATACACAACGTCATCATCTATCAACTAATCACAGCTTGAATTGACGAGTGAGTCAACGTCCGTTATGAACAAAAGCGTGCAGGGGCACATAACCAGTTGTTGTTGCGCTTCGCTAATTCGGTGATGCTTAAGCTAGACTCACTGATCGATCAGATCTTTTCATGCCCTCCATAAGTCACACAATGACGTATTATGCTCGGTAAAATCGAGCAAAAATTTTGATAGATCTCGCGGTAAGTATCTTGCACGTTTTTATTACAATTTAATGGAAAACAAGAAAGGAAAATTATAAGCCATAAGGGTAATCCGTAAAGGAGTCCATGACCCTATGTGAAAACAGATCACTGAGCTAAAATTGGTAATAAGAAAGAATGAAAAGCTAATTCGTTAGGAATTTATTTACACTTGCCTTAAATGTATTTACATTATTTGACAAGCTATTCCAAATGACAACAGTCTTACGTCATCGCTCGTTATTAACACCGCACATATCATCTGCTTAGCCTGTCAATGTAGTTACCTAGTCGCATGTTTGCATGTTAATCTGGTTAATGCTGTTAATGGTCTCTAGGAATATACTTTCTTCATGCTTTAGTCACAAGGTATTCCATATTATTGATCCATGTAATGCAGTAAAGCATATTAAAGTAACACAATCAACTCAAACTAACCACTTTCCCCGAGGCGTTTCGACCTTAGATAGGTCTTTGTCCCAGACTCCCGATTTCTATCATTCTGACGGAAATTGTCGCTTGTCAGCCGCTTGCATGTTCTCGATGCCGTATTTTTGTTGAATTTCAAGCAAAGGAGACCTCTTTTATGTTGCTAGATGTGAAACCGCTCGGGCTGGTTCGGGGTTCGGCAGTAGTAGTAATTTGATGACTTCTGAGTAAATTTCCTTGGGGCTCTGGACTGTTCCAACGAATGCCTGCGGGTTTGATTTTGTTACTATTTAGGGATTCAATTCTAAAAGTTATTAATGCAATAAGAAAAAAAATACTGCCCAGATAAAACAACAGAGACATACAATAGCTATCTCAAGGATAAAGTACATGGTATCCAAGTATCCTGGGAGGTTAATGGCTAAAAGCTAAAAGCTCATAATTTCTGCGAAGAATATTCCAACTGGTTTATACTCTGAGAGCTCTAAGTGGAGTGCTTGACAAGATGTCTTTCAAATGGCCTCCAAGAAATTTATATTTAATGGAAACTGATAATCCAAGAAAAGCCAACTATCTTTTAGTCTGCTGGGACATTTACAGACAGCAAAGTGGTAAAGTCAAGTATACAACTCCAAATTATATCTATCAGTAATATCTTTGATCAGCTATCTTCAGTAGAACTTTCAGTTTACAGAGTTTGAATTCTTCAGAAATTGGTTCATACATGAAAACAGCCAAATTGCCACATGGTGTTGTCTCTGTTTGCCCCAAAGTAAAATGTACATACAGTAGTCACAAATCGCCGTGTTTTTCTATTGTGCAATTTCATTGGCTCCAGTCCACCTTTGAATCCCATGCAAGATTAAGGGCCGATCATCTTGAATAAACACTACGTGTGATTTCATTGGCCCCAGTCCAACTTGGAATCACGTCTGAGATCGATCAAGAGTAGACATAGATGTGATGATCAAGCACATTACTCTCACAATGTTCATGAAAGTTCAAGTCAAGTTTCAAGTCGAACCTGTTTTTTCACTTATCAAATGGTATTGAACTGTGACTTCTTGCATTGGAGTGTGCTTCCAACTGGGAGTTTGCCAATCGGAAAGCGGAATTCATCAATGTCTTAACACGAAATTTTAAGCAACTTTCACACAGCACGAGAAGTCACTAGATATTGAATTTAAGCGTGACACTATATTTTACCGTTCATTACCTAGGATCGATACTCTTTTTATCGATCATTGCTTATGTTAGTGTTATGGTTATTGGTTGTAATATCCATACTGACACTACATACTTTGAATAATGCACTTGTCATCAGCTTCCCCCTGATGTGGGGGAATACGGGGACCTTGTGGTGGAGGAAATGTGGGGACTTAGATTTTTGAATGCCCTACTCTCGAGGAGAATGTGGGGGGGGGACTTCGCTTCTGTTCAACTGAGAGGAGATTGGGAACGATAGATTGTTCGCTCGATCGATGGCAAGATGGCGGAAAAGAAGAAGGTATGTTTTAAAATCCATTGGTTTTTGTCTATCAAACAGACCATCCGTCAAAACTTTGTTCGTATTTGTAGGCATGAGCAACTTTAAAATTCCCCTGTGTATATACTATTGTTTATAGAGGTCACTGTTAAAGGTCAACAGGTCTTCTTTTGTTAGTGATACAATAGAAGCGGTATCGCTTTAATACCACTTTAATCAACTTGGATCGTCTTTCTCAATTGTTCTGTTTTCAAAGGAGAACAGTTTTAGAGCTGTATCTATCAATAGTCCCTTTGAGTTGTGTTAAGGTGTATGTTGTTGTTCTGTGATGTTGGGTGCTTGGCTTCGCCAAATGCTGGGGACTGTGCAAGCAAAAAATCCCCCACGGTGGGGAAATACAAGAACTTTGAAATGCACAATTAGCAAAAGCCCCACATCAGCCCGGGGTCCCCCCCTCGGGGAAGCCGATAACAAGTGCATAATAAAGGCTTAGCGAGGTGTGTTCGAGTCCCGTTTTGTCACCGACGAAGCATTTGAAAGTAGTTGTAAGTTTTGGGGAGAATCTTTTTGTGCCACTTTCTAGTAATTGTTCAGTAATAAAGGTATCGTACTATATGAATTTATGCAACATCAGCGGTATGGGATATCAGTAGACTCCGAGCTGCATCGCGACTTCAAGGCGACTTCAACGCGGGGGTGATCACCGGCCGGTCTCCCATCAAATACTAACCTTAACTTCGGTGTTTTCCCTTCGGCTCCCTTGGTTCAATTTTTGTGACCTCTCAGTTATATAATTCAGCACATAGTGACATAGCTGCACATTCACTACCAGCATTTGAGCCATACACTAAAACATCACCATCACAGTTGTTTTACTAGGATCAATGGGATGTGAACCAAGATTTTTCTAGGTTATATCCCTGCAAAGGTTGAACTTACCAGCAACATGCCATGCGGTGGACCAAACTTTTAACAAGAAACTATTTTAAGAAACAAAAATAGTGTTTCGTTTCCGGAATGGTAAGGACAGGAGAAAAGATTATTATTATCATTATTATTTCGCTTCGTGTATTGAAACTCTCGAGAAATAAAGATGGAAATGTGAACGCAAACTCTCTGAACGGTGAGAAGCCTGTCAAGGAATATTAACCATTAATGTCACTGTTCCTTGGTATCAGCATGCATAATTAGCTTTTAAGGACGTTCGCGCCCATTGCTATACTGCGCATCTGACTAAAAATGAACAATGATAGGGCAGATGGCCATTGCTATAGCTTTGCTTGGATTTAACGATCTTGGATGTTCGTGACATCTACTTTTCTTTTCAGAAACAGATTTTATTTACGATTATCTCCACATTGTCCAAACGTGATCAAAAATCAATCTGGGAAGTTAAAACATTTTTCAAGATTTCTGTCCTCGGGACATGGAATCCTGTCATCTTGCGGCTGCAAGGCGCATGAAACTATGGTCGCTAAATACGAACTTGCTCTTTAAGAAACCTCATCAGTTAACTCAATTCACTTAATGGTTCCAATTAAACAAAGTTTGGTAGAGAACATTTCACTTCAAAGATGTAATTGCAATATTTTTAGGCTTACAGACACTGTGGCCTTATTCGCTAAAGAAGCCAGATTTTTTCAGATTTAGGGTGTTCTTCCGGGCAAGTTATCTCCAAAACGAAGTCGGTGACCCCCCCATTTTTTTACATTTCTGACATCACTACCTCATTATCTTACAATGGTAAAATCTGCAGTAAAAAAACAATGTTAGAAATTTTTCGTGCGAACGTCCTTAAACACATAACGCAAAGCGCAATAGAACGAGACAACAGACGTATTGGCATTTTTTGAGGGGAACACTGCCTTGCGGCCGGTTAGCCTATGCGACTTCCAGATTGCGTGACATAGAACAACCTCACTTATCTCCCCAGCACTACGAGCTGAGTGGTAAACAGGAAGTGCTGGATCGGACAAGAGTATTGGTTGGTGAGCAATGTACAAAGTCAAAGAGCCAACAAGCTTGGGGGATGGGGGAAGTCGCTGCGCAGACTTGACCACACCACGCAGGAGTGACCCAATTTCAATGACGGCAAAGCGATATATCCAACCCATCTCCAAAGGGAGAGAGGGAGGGAGGGGGAAAACTTAGACAAATTGCAAACGGCTAGTTGATTTACTATAGAAGACAAACTGCCAAGTGAACCTTGGACGACTAACTGAGGCTTTTATAGCTAGACCCTGTACATTAAAGTAGCCAGTTGCACAGGTTCTACTATGTAGCAGGTAGGTCTTACACATGCTCTTTAGCAGGAATGAATGAGGCTTTAACAGATTTGGCCAATGCAGGTGTACGTTATAATCTGAGGTCTAGGAACAAAGTCTTTATGTCCTCGTTTTATTTACAACAAAA
>NC_090883.1:23825274-23827774 GCF_036669925.1 Montipora capricornis | reverse complement strand
AATCGATAAAAATATAAAAGATTTTAAGAGCACTATAAAAAGACGCGCGGCTCATTCAGGCGCATCACATGATTCTTTCCAATTACAAGCTCTGTTTTGATTGGTCACTCTAACTCACTGTGTAAATAGTTCACCCTGAATTTAAAATAGATACCTTCCGTTTCTGAGAAAACAAAACAACAACATTCTTTACAAATCGTACTGGGTATCCCTGATTTTTCTATTAAATTTAACTTTCATTTTCCAAATGGTCTGGATAGCACAAGTGTTACTAATTATTTAAAAATACAAAGATGCTTTTAGGTTTAAGGAAAATGCTTCGATGTTTCAAACATCATTTTGCATTTACCTTCTCATCTACGCTTTTGGAAAAGTGTTACATACCACGTGCTTAGATTTAAACAAATACCTAAGGTAGATCCTATAGTTGTGTTTACGAGCGAGTGATCTCCTTGGCTAGTAATGCGATGAAATGTGGATGACCTCGGTACATTGTTAACCAAATACGTTGCAGCAAGTTTCCTCCTTTTTCTGCTGTTATAAAATAGACATCTCAGCCTTGTCTCTGTAACTCTGCTCGGTTCTCAGGCAAATCTATGTCAATGCACACGCAAATCACAACTAAAGTAAACACCCTTTTGCTTATCGAGACCTGTATTTCTCCTTTGGAATCCACCCTTCAAATCGAATATCAAAAAGTATTCCATATCTTACAGCGGTCCAATTTTGTGGAATAACGCGAACAGTGTGAAAAGCTTCTCCACGATGATTAACAGACTTACTTTGGTCAGGGACATTGACTTTTCTAATTTTTTCCGTCGACGATAGCTCCTCCTTAAATGTAGTTTTTAGGTCTAAAATTTTATCGCTTAGACAAAACTATCAATCACTAACCAATATCAATTCTTTATAATTATACTACAATTATTGTTTATGTAGCTTTTTATCTATTTACTCATACACGACCCCACAAGCTGCATAGCTTAAATACTTTACGTGTTTAAATAAAGGTTTTACTTACTTACTTACTTGCGTCTTTATTATCATTGAGAATCATATAACTGTAATGCCTTTCAAACTACATCACAGTTATTTTCTTAAGAGCTGATCGCAGTCTCCACTGATGACATCAAATTTTGTAAAACTAGAACAGAACTATATACACAAGATGGCAGTGAACACGATCGCTAATATGGCTCGTTGAACAAAGGATATAAGCAAAACCACTACAAGAAACCAACTGTTTAACAATAAAAAATCAAAAAAGGCAATAGACAAAAACCTTATCTCCGTAGTCAATGGTACACTGAGCAGGAGGCTGTTTGTTCGCGGTGAAAATGGTACAAGCGTGAGGCCATTTGTTCGCTGTGCCAATGTTTTTACTTTGTCTTCAGAAGATTCCAATATGGCGTCCATTTGTTTGTGAAGTTATTTTCTTTGTCGCTGTCATCTTCAGAGTAGTTCTCAATAAAGTACCCGCTGATTATTAAAGGATTGGTATTTTGACTTGTATCACTTTCAATAGTTGCATCCATTTCAGTTACATTTGAGTATATTCGTGTTTCATTCAGTTTGTGGAACGACCCGTTTCGAAGCTCACGCTTGACATCTTTTAGTGTGGGTCTACTGCGAAAAGCCTATGCCTTTCTTTGTTTATGTTTTGAGCGCCCCAAGAAGAAATCGATTAAGCCAACGCAACGTCGATCTTCAGTCATCACAGTGCTTTTCATGATCTTGGATTACATGGTTTGCTTTAAATGACCATTATAAATAGCGCCACGTGGCTTCTATTATGCATTGCCCAATCAAACACCGCCACGTTTTTCTATTGCATTTTGCTGCACAGGAAAAAAAAAACCCTGAAATCTAACGCATTTTATAACTCGTGCCCATAGGGGCCCGAGTAATAAAGCCGTAAAGAACTAAATCCTAATATTACTAATTTCTCTGACCCCTCGATGGGGATGAAGCTCAGGTCTCACAAGCTTCTTGCAGGAGCAGGGCTTGGTGCGTCTGCCTTTGCTGTCGAGCGTACTATCAGCAACGACTGGTTTAACTGTGCGTACAAGACCAACAGCGCCGTCATGGGTTTGAATTAGTCGTGCGAGTTTCCACTGGTCGCGGGGAAGACCTTCGTCAGCCTTGATAATGACCATGTCACAAATACACACGTTTCGTCTGGGCTTGATCCACTTCTGTCTTTGTTTCAGGTTGAGTAGATACTCTTTCTGCCATCGAAGCCAAAACTCGTTTGCGAGATGTTGTACTCGTCTCCATCGTTTCCTGCAGTACTCGTCAGCGGACTAGAAAATGCTGGGGGGTGGGAGAACCACTTAGTCTTTATCGTGAGGAGATGATTTGGCGTTAAGGGATCCGGTGACAATGGATGTTCAATGCATCAACTGACAGCGGGGGACTATTGACGATCGCTCCTGCTTAGTTCGGTGGTCCACAGGTATTCTTTCTTTCGTTTCTTTCCATCCATGACAACTTTCTTTCT
>NC_090883.1:23810274-23815274 GCF_036669925.1 Montipora capricornis | reverse complement strand
ATGTTGCTTCCGCTCAGCAAAGATACAACAACATCTGAACAAACTTCTCCAAGTACATAAAGAAAAGACTGGCTTTGGAAGAGATGATCTGGTAATACGACCAGATTATAAGTAATTCCGTTGGCTGTGTTCATATATCAAGCACCGCCAGACCCGTACTATCCATATTTTCAGATGGAATGGTTGGAAATTGCGCCAATTCGGTTTACATTTCGCGGCAATTTGAGTACGTCCGCGATCCATAGCAGGCGAGTCGGGGACCCACTTGAACAGATCGCTGAAACGTTGTCAGTTGGAACCGGCGACTACGTCGCAGGTAGGTCGGCTGGATATCAGAATCAGGCTTTATTCTTTTGTTGGCAATCTCCAAAATAGCTAACTGAAGCAATTATAATTGTTTTCATAGTCATCCAGAAGCATGCCAGAACTGAGCAGTCGCTGATGTATGCCCCTAACAATTGGATGAGGTAAGGATAAGACACGACCATCATATGGACGAAGTTAAAGCCTGACGGTGGCATTTAAACTAAACTACAACCAACCCTCTCTGGTTATAGTACCATACAACTCGCAAATAAACCGACGTTCTTGTTTCTCTAATAATAGTCCAAACCCTATGCTGAAACAAGATTTCTGACTTCAAACTAGCAAGAAATTGTTTCTTTCGTACTCAACGAAACGAAATTTACTCGGTTGTAGTAAAAACAATGAAAACACTTGGATCATTCACAATCTGTTAGACCAGAAACAGCCTACACGCAAAAAAAGCTAGTTGTGAGGGGAACTTAGAGGCTCTTTTCCTACTACCCTGCTTCTTTAAATGCTTGCACTGTTACTGCTGTTCATGACATGAACATGACTGTACTAGTTTTCCCATAAGAGTAATATAAGGCGCCTTCTTGCGAAGCGTTAGTTGCTCCTTGTTTATATCGAAGTATTCACAAATGTACTTTAACACGGCAACACTAAGCTGATTTAGCCTGTTCGCATGATACAAGGCGCAAAGATCAAGATTGTCATAAGTAATAGGATGCTGGAGCTGAACTTCTCGTAGAACTTCTGTCCGAGTGTCCCAATATTGCTGTTGGTCGACAGCAGGCTCGCGATCACTACTGTCATCTTCTGCATGTTGATGGCGTAGTTTCCCAGCTTGCCAGGAAAAGTAGGAATGTATTTGTTGTGTACTAAGGAATTCATCTCGGGTTAACAGCCGCTTACCCTCCGCATTTCTGGCGTAGCGCATGTCGCGAGCTACCGACAGCGGATCCACTTTTGGCCTGTTTGCTGGCCGATACTAAACTTTTCATTAAGGTACTTCTTTTGGGTTTCACTAAGGCGCCCGGATTTTTTTGTTTGCTTCAACGCCCAACCTCTCGACAGTTGATTGGTATTTGCGGCAACTTCCCGAGGATCGGTTCTCTCATCGTGGCTTGTCGCTCTTGCGCTCCTTCCTTCAGTTAATTTAAGATGGTACATTTCTTTCGCTTGGTCAAGAAGTGTGGCTCTCTCTGGGAGCAATTCACACTTTTCGTATGACAGGTGCTTTTCAAGGGCTGAGTATCTTTGATAGACCTTGATACATCCTTCACTGGGACACTGGAACCTACCCCTGCATTTCCCTCTGCTGTCTCGGGCACTTCAATGAGAGAATTTTCATCTGAAGACTTCTGGGTGCGTGTCGGACGCACTCCACTTGTTTTACAAAAAAATACATGATTCTGGTAAAGAGTTCCTCAAACATGTACAGCCGCTATTCAGCTGAAGCTGTACCCACGTGGAGTATACTCTTACTGGAAGGGATGAACGTTGGCGTATGAAGTTACCTTTCCGCCAATAAGGTGACCTTTATGCCATAACAAAAAATGCATAGCTACCTATCCCTCAGAACAAAAAAGTGATGTTCGTATCTGCTTTTTAAATCACGCTCATTATATGGTAAACTAAACGAGGGCGTTGCCGACAGCATATACTTGTAACCTATTGTTCTCATAATTACTAGATGTTAATACTACATGTGATACCTGTTGGTAGCTGTTTGTCCACTGTATTTCCACTGCCCACGTTGTAGGATCGCCATACTGTTATCGTTGTGCCCGTGTACTGTAGGTTGTTAATCAAGCTTATGCCATCCCATTTGATGGGGTTCTCCTTGATTCCCAATGAATCAACAACAGCCACTCTGATCCCAGTGAATCCTCCCGCTGATAGCATCGCAGTTTCTAAGTCCTCCGCAGTTTGAACATCGTGCCCCTCATTTATAAATCTGCGGACATGTGCTTTGATGGTGGCTACTTTGCGGTCGCAAGGACCTTTCCCTCCTTGAGGGTCACTAAAGTCCACTCTAGAAAGAGTGATTCCAGTGGCAGCCCCCATGGAACGACACGCAGCTAGCATGGTTGAATTGTGATAGCATCCGGCGTTATTGCTCCGGAAGAATGCTGTGGTGAGTTCAGGATTTTCCGTTTTCAGTGTGCGCAATACGTGTTCCATCATGCGGATAACCACCGAGCTATCTTGACTGCAGTTTTTGACAATGTGCACGAAGGACTGACTCTTTAGATTTCCCTGATGTTTCCTTGCAACCACACTTATGTGCCAAGAAATGCCCCTCTTTGCAAACCAGTCAGTTTGAGATTCACGGTATTTCTGTGGCCAAAATTTCATGGCCCAGTCCTAAGTGATCATGACGGATGACTCGTCTAGTTGGTCAAGTACTTCTACTCTGGCAGAGTCCTGAATTTTACTTCTCAGTTGATGGGCCTTCCAGGACAGAACATTTTGAAATGCTTGGTCGCAAATATGACGCAAGTCATCCAACTCTTTATCCGGTAGTCCCAGATCTTCTCGTTTTAAGTATGCCTGGATGTCAGATATTTTAGTTTTCAATTCTTCGCATTGGGAGCATGAATTACCATGATAATGATAGGGAGGAAAATCAAAGATAGCAAAATCTGCGCTAAAGGATTTTATTTCGAAGCTCAGTTTGTTCTATTGCATTCTTCTCTGCTTGGTATTGAAACATGTTTGATAATAAATATAAGGAAAGCGAGTGAAAATCAGTCAAGTTTAAACACAATTTGGGCATTTGTGAGTAGTTGCATACAAAGGGGTTGGGAGCAAGCTACGCTGTTACAGGCACGATGTACTTAATTAATGATGCTAATTCTTGAATACCTTATAATCCGACTTTAGATAGTGCTTCCCGTTCTTCAGACAACTTTTCCATTGTCCAGCGACATCTCTCTTCATTATCCTGCATTCTTCTAGTCTCCTCACCACATGGCAAAGATCGTCAAAGGCCTTACTTCCTTGTGCGGCAATGTAGTCGATACTCTGCAACGACTTTCTCACGGTGGCACTACAGCTTGAGAGGATGGTTAACATCGTTGTGCGTCCAAAAGGCTGGAATCCGGCTTCTTCGCAGTATTGGGTATACTGGATTACAATTCGTTCCGGAATCATATTACGAATTACATTAGGTGTCTCCACAACCTCACCAGTTGATAACTTCATGTATTTCTGTCCAAATGGGAGTTCTTGTATGATGTGCGGACTCGTTATAAATGTCAAAATATGGTCAAGTTGGCTAGGATCTACTCTCATTCGGGGACTATACTTCAATGGAAGGGGAACGCCCCGACCAAACACATTTTTGTGCTGGCGCGCAATTTTCACTCGGTACTCAGTGATACCAGGCAAGTACCTCTGAGGGCGTTTGAAAGGGACTAGATCAGCCATTATCGACAAAACTTGCCTTCTTGTATCCCACGAGGATGCATTTTTGTATTTTTCTGCCAGGGCTTCAAGGTATTTGTGGTCGTCACCAACTGCAGATCCAAGCTCTTTGTCCACAAGCATTGACGACTGCAGTGCATCCCATAAATATGCTGCATCCCCTGGCATAATCACATCCAAAGCTGCTATACAATGACATCTTTTGCCTTTTTACGTGATTTTTTCGCGTACGTGGGCCCGCCTCTTCCCACCTCTTCCTGGGTCGAGTTAATTTCTTTACGTTACAACTTTCCAGAAATTTATTGAGTTGCTTCCTTCGTAAGTACTGTTCACTATGCTCTTTAGCTGGCACTTGTGTTGACTCCTCGTCGCTGCCGTCTAATCTCAACTCCATCATTCCTGTATATATGGCCGATAAATTGCTGTCCTCAGCAGAGCTTGCTTCCTGAAATATGGAGTTTCAATAGCATTAGTGGGCTAGATCCTGCTCTAATAACTTACATCTTTCTTATTCAGCAAGCGCGAGGCTCGTACTAGGGGAATACCGGCCTTAGGTCATGGGGACGATATCCTACCAGTACGGTTCCGACCAAGCTTAACCAAAAAGAGATTGACCACACGACTGAAAATTGTTACGAAGAAATGTCATGATGAAGGACTGGAAAAACATCTCATACTTCAAGCGCGCGATTTTGATCGGGAGCCGAAACAGGCGTATACTTTGGTCTGATGTTACTAAAATAAAAGGGACAGAGAGTTGCAAGAAAAATGAAAGGAATCTTTTTCGCCTAAAGCAAGTTCTTTTAGAAAAACGTAAGCCGGCCATAAAAGAACCAACAAATTTTCAAAAGTGATCGTGCGGGATCATTCGGGACAGTTCCCGGTCCAATACTGAGAGAATATTGGACCTGCAATGGAGCTATCCGATTTGCTGATTTTAGTTATTCGCCCTCTGAACTAACTTAGTCGTGTAACAAAATGTGATATTACTTGGCATAGTTGCTAGAAAAAACCAATATCAATTTTACAATTGGCATATAAATAATACGATAACACTGTTATGGTCTGGTTGAAGGTCTCACAATGACAGCATGTACCCATAAAAATTCAAGAGAAACGATGGCAAGAATTTTAGCTCAGTTATTTGTAATAGTGGATTTTTTGCCATTCGCCTTTCTGCAGAGCTTCAGTTTAACTACGAATTGCTTGGTAAATTAAACAGACGGGGCTCTTTGTAGGTTAGTTTAAATGTCACTGTCAGGCTT
>NC_090883.1:23787774-23802774 GCF_036669925.1 Montipora capricornis | reverse complement strand
ATAACAACTTTCTTTCCACCCATGACAACCTCATTTCTACCCATGACATTTTTTTCCATCCATGACAGCCTTCTTTCTACTCATGACAACTTTCTTTCTACCATGACAATTTTCTTTCCATCCACGACAACTTCGTTTCTACCCGTGTCAATTTTTTCCTATCCATGACAACTTTTTTTCTCATGTATCCGCGACAAAATCTTTTATATCCACGACAATTTTTTTTTTCTATCCGTGACAAAATTATCTATCAAACTCTACCTACAGGAAAATGCTTTCTGTACATGAGAAAGTTCTTTCCATCTGTGACAAAATTCTTTTAAAATACACCGTGACAAAACTTTCCTTAAGTCTTGACAAAACTTTTCTCTGATTAACGTTACGGTGAGGGCCTGGGTTGCACTGTTGGGGATCTGGTTTATTAAACAAGATGGCGTTTTAGGTGGCTCTGGAACCGGAACTTCTGTAAAACGTATTTCACAGATCTCAACGGGAATGAGTAATATGACATCTGTAGGGGACCGGAGATCGAAGGCGAAAGCGTACTACTTTCTTCGAGGATTTGAGCATGGTGAAATAAAAAAACTTTTTCTCCGAATATCATGAGAAGGAAATGAGCATCAGCATACTGAAAAGAAGAAAAAAGAACTGTGGACTGAGTTGTCGAAATCCTGATTATGATAAACAAACGGTTAGAGTTGCCATAAGAGACACAATCAAAGGCCCATATGGTGCATGTCTGGATAAAGTGGAAGTACCTGGTTTATCAAGTGATACTTCTGTTTCTTCCATGCGTGTAGAACCATGGGATACAACAGGTTTTACTGACATGTGACTGACTGCTGTTTCGTCATCGAGAACCTTTGCCCTTTTTTTCTCTGGATATCCAGAATTTTCATTGTGATGACATGACCCCTGTTTCTTTCATCACTTTCCCACACTTTCGAGAAGTCTTCTTGTTCCTCTCCAAATTCATCACTGGAATAATTTAGATTATTGCCCAACACATGGTCAGGGGCACCCAACGAGAATATAGTTCAAAACCACTTAGACATAGCATTGTTAAACGTATTTTAGTATTTAAACGGTAGATATAGGCATATTTTTATCCCCTAAAAATTTTTCATCCGTTCGGATTTCCTAGCTGAAAGTCTACTGATCCGAAATTATAGGGATCAAATCTTACCTTTTCGAAAATTTCAGCAAGAAAAAAGGCTCCCGAAAATTCTAGGTGACCTTTTTAGGGTAAAATTCCTTTAAAAATGGGCAATTATAGGCAGGCAAACAAGAAATTTCACGACAAATGTTCCGAAAATTCTAGATCTCAAATCGTCTTCCGAACAGATATTTTCCGAAAATTGACGTTGGGTGCCCCTGACATGGTACGCGTAATTTCTCTCGTAATTCTTTTCCGTACACAAGAAAAGGTAGTCTCGCCCAAATTCCTCCCTATAATTGGACAGAACAAAGAAATCTTGTGTTTGACCTGGCATAAACAGGGCTTCGTTTCCATTCTCGTACAACATGTAATTTTCGTCATCTTCAATCATTGCTTTGTTGAATGTTTTCCATTTGCTCAACCCGCCTTCTAGAATCTCCCTACGAACTTATAGCGGGAGTCGGTTTCCCCACAAAGGCTTTAACATCATGCTTTTGTGATCAAAGTTCATACGCCGAATGTTTATATGGTTACTTTTTCGTCCTCGGGTTTAACTTTAGCTGCTTTAGATTTACACGTAGTTTTCCCCCGAAAGGCGCTGGACGTTTTTGCCTCTATAAATCCTTCAAAGGTGATCATCACTCTACCGAATTATCCGGATGAAGAAGCCGAGGATGAAGCACCAGATGAATTGTTTGGAGCGTGTGATGAGTCCGTCACATGGAATGATGAATTTGCAGCAACAGATTGATGGTTCGGCACATTTTGTTCGTGGAGGGCAGCGAGATGACCACAGGCCAAACAGGAAGAGGTTGATAGCGATTCCCCTTCTTCCAGAACAAAGACTTAGCAATTCAGTTCGCATTTATCGCGAAAGACGCACCTTCCCGGCAACACCATCTTCCAATGCAGATTATCGACTGCTCGCAGACCGCTCTCATGGCTTTGACCAGTTACCAGCTCTCTCCCGAACTATAAAAGTTTTGTCAACGCAAAAAATGTCGTCATGAGTAGCAAACATTTTGTCACGGATCAAAACAATTTTGTCATGAAAGCATTGTTGTCTTGGGTAGAGAGAAAATTGTCATTGCTAGAAGGAAAGTTGTCATGGATGGAAAAAAATTGTCATGGGTAGAAATAAAGTTGTCATGGGTGGAAAGAAAGTTGTCATGGACGGAAAGACAGTTGTCATGATACCTATGGACCACCGTATATGAGCCACCGTACAGATCATTTATTTATTCATTTTTTATTTTCATTTTTTGAACACTTTTTTCTATTATGTTCGAGGCGTTTGTTTGTGTAATTATTGTAAATTACTGTGAGTGTCTCTTTGTTTACTGGTGAGAGCTAGTAATAATGTCGCAGTGTAGGTGACCCGTCTAGAATAGCAATGCTAACTGCGGGCCCCCATGGTCTTGTTTGCATAATTATGATTTGTTTGTAAATAAAGTTGTTAAGTTGTAAGTTGTCGAGCAGTATTCATCACCAGCGCCGAGACACAACCTTTTCGGCTTTGAATGCTGGTTCCCATGAAATTTACGCTTCTTGTGATCACCGGAACGTGCTTTTGGCATTCTGAACTACCTTAGAGGATAAGGTCAAACGTTCTCAAAGCTATAGATAAGATTTGGAAAACGAAGAACAGAAGGATGATGACAAAATGGCGTCGAAGGCATCAAATGATAGTCACGTTTTTTTGTTTGGTTTGAAGATTGTAAATGGTTCACTCAAATGTCTCAATCAATTGAAACTGCTTTTAACATCAGGGAGGGGTAATAGTGGATCGTTTGGGCAAGTGATGCAATGCGTTCGCCTTGGTTACGATTCATCTCAGCGTAAACAAACGTCGAGTCGTTTTGGGATTTCCCAGTAATTTTACTCTCGCGGCACAAATTCAACATAAATCAGCATTAGGAATGAAAGAACTATGGTTGAACGAAAGAGAAAATTCACGAAGTTTGCGAGGTAAGTCGTCTTTGAACATTTACTTTGTCTTTTGTGATCAAACTTGACCGAAATAGAGACCCATTATTTAGGAAATCCCAAGCGAATATTGTCTGAATGATGTATGATGGTCATTTAATCCTTCTGGAGTGACGTTCGTCCTCACCTAAGAATCAACGACTTTTTAAACAGAATTTAGGTTGTTTCAAGTCGAGATCATTTGTTTTGTTCTCGACTCATTGGCGTACTGTGTGCTAATTCGGAAGAACGATTCTTTAAACGAAGCCAAGAAATTTCCAAACTTCGTTGAACTTTATTCAAGTACCAAACTGTTGATCACAGTGTGAAGAGCAGTGCCTTCAGTGAAAAGTAGACGTTTAACTGCACGGAACTCTGCAATTAAAGTAGGTTGTTTAACAAATTGCATTTTAGGAACGAAATTTTTCCGATAATCTTTCCTCAGAAACGGATGATTGATTCGATTGCTTAAGGGCTTTTAGTGGTTTAGCGTTAATTAACTGAAGGCAAATCATCCGAGTCACAACTGTCATTTTGATTAATTTGGCATTTTCAATTGACTATATGTTATTTGATGATTTTGATGCTGTTGTAAAATACCTTCCACTTGCCTAAATTAGTCGAAATAACCAAATTAAGATCTGTTCTCTCATCGAGTACTCCCTGATGAAGAGAAAAATCTATCTATATTCATCTATCTCTATTTTATTTATAGTTTGTTCATATCCAGTTTTATCACGATACCTTTATCTCTCGTAGCCATAAGCCGATGTAATTCAGCTTTCACTGCAAGTTCGGTGACAGTAAACCTTTATTATTATTATTATTATTATTATTATTATTATTATTATTATTATTATCCACGAAGTTTGCAACTTTGAAGGGAAGGAGTGCCTGTGAAAATTTGCTTTGACTTTTGTGATCAAACTTGACCGAAATAGAGACCCACTATTTAGGAAATCCCAAGCGAATTATTGTTAAATACTTGTGAAGTGTTCGTGACTACCCAAGCGAATTGCTGGACTTAAAAATTGTCTGAATTATCTAATGATAAAAGTCATCTAATACTCCACGAGCCAGGTTCGTCTTCACCCGCTACGAATCAACTCAGCGATTTCATGTTTCAAGCGCACCTTTGACGAACGATTCTATTCAAACAAATCAGAATAAGGTTGTTTCACGTCGAGATCACTTATTTTTTCTGCCTTTTTTCGCGTGCCGTGTACTGTGTATTCTTTCGGAAGAACAAGCTTCACTAATACGATTCTCTAAATGAAACCAAAGTTTACACACATCGTTTAACTTTATTCAAGTACCAAACTTTATCCTCCTTCCCTTGTTGCTCACAGTGTGAAGAGCAGTGTATAATTCCTTAGTGTGTCTTGGAAAGAAAGACGTTTGAAGGCATAGAACTCTGCAATTAAGGTAGGTTGTTTTTAACAAATTGTATTTTAGGACCAAAAATGTGTAGATACTTCTGCCTGGAGAAACGGATAATCGATTCGATTGTTTGCTCTGGTTGAACTAAGTGGAGTGCAATGTGGTCTGAAATCATTCGTATGATTTCAAAATCGAACGAGCGCGCAGCGCCAGTTCGATTTGAAATCACAATTATGATTTCAGACCAAAATTGCACGACGAGAAGTTCAATTACCACTTTATTACACTCATTTAGAAATCACACAATAAGTAATCGCTAAAATACAGGATTTTAGTCAGTGCCAATATTTCATTGATCCATGGCCAGTTGGCAACAAAAGTCACAGAATTCACCACACAATGGTTTTCTTTGTCTTTCATTTTCCTGCAATTTGATTGGTTACCTGAAACAAGTCTTGAAATCTGATTGGCTGTCTTGTATTAGTGTTCATTTCTCATTGGCTAGGGAAATGGTAGGATTTAGAGCCAAGCAGATTGCAAGGATCACCAGTGATTTCTAAATGGATATAATAAAGCGTTAAATCGTCCCAGAATCACAACTGTCATTTTGATAAATTTGGCTTATTTTGATGACACTGTAAAGTATTTCCCAGAACACGAGTAAAAGTTTCCACCGTAAAAGAGTTGTTCGTTTCATTTTAAAAGACGAAAAGCCTCTTTACCTTTGTTGTGGTAACAAAACGACCAACAAAGTTAACCATAGTAAACCAGATATTCACATGACAAGGGTTTAAAATTCACTTTCGTTTTACCGCCGTTTTCATCGCGAAAAGCGGACTATGGGGGCGATTGCGCCTAATCAAATGCACATTTGCTAAGGTTAGGTCAGTTTCAAACGTCGAACTTTACATGTGCCGAATCTAATGCAAATGAAAAAAATCTATTGTTTTCGCTCATTAGTGGGTCCAATGAGAAAATGGGTAAAATTTCTTTGTTTTTTATTTTTTATTTTTCGGTGTCGGTAAAAGTCTTACCTGTCACTTCCCTGCTAAGTGGTGCCTTTGTGCATATTTCCTTAGGATTGAGAGGGTAGTGGAAATGCGTAGATTTCTCTGGTGGACACAGTAGAATATTTTATTAACCTGCAATGGCGTCGAAGTCATTGAAACGCAAATGGCGTTTTGGTAGATCTTTAAACAAAATATACCTTTATGGATTTGTCATAATTTTGAAAAACTTCGGGCCGACTTTTTTCAAGATTACCCAAATGTAATCCGTTTCAATCTTGTACATTTATGTCCATCCATGCTTCTCTTTCCTTTTGCGGTCTTTCTTTTATGTCATTCAACAGTTTTAAGTGGTTCTTGCAATGTTTCATCCTACTTTTTAGGCATTTTGGGAAAAAAAAGAAAATTAAAGCAACTCATCAAGTGTCTAGTCGTTCTACGTAGCGCTAATTGGGGATACTGTAAACTGAAATTAACAATGAACGCAAGTCAAATCGAGTGCTCTCATCACTGCGCCATCCCTGCACCCCAAATCATGGATTATATCATTTTGAGTGACATAGCCCCTATAAAGAAGAAACGAGTGAGTTTCACTCAAAAGCGTGTTTTGTTATCTTTGAACTGAATTTTATACGAAATCTTTAAAAAGCAAAAGACCTCAAAACGGGACCCGACATTCCAAAATAATTCAACATGTGAACGTGTGAGCCAAATGGGCATTGCTGGCATGACGTGTGGGTAACCCCACAAACGATCTACATCACCCCCCCCCCCCCCCCCCCCACTACCCACCACCACTAAAGAAACATTACTGGAACCCTGCAGTTCAATACCACCCAACTCAGTGGCTTCTGTTTTTGTGAAACATGCACCACAGGCAACCCAGTTTGCATTAGATTCGGCACATGTAAAGTTCGACGTTTGCAACAGGCCTACTAGCAACGTTACTTTAGTTTAATATGACAAAAATGGATGATTGTGATCTCAACTATTGTCGTTGTGGTCGAGGCGGACTTGAGCATTTGAAAAAGTAGATTAGCTACACGCAACGCTGGTTTTTATCGTGGCTGCGTTTTTCACTTTACCTTTGTAAATGTTTCTTTGGTTTGTTGCTATAGCTACTGTAGCAGTAATTATTTTTGGGGTAGTGCACTGTGTAAGTGCACTGCTCACTATGTCACCGGGTTGTAAGATTTTAAGAGCGTAAGAGTGTACGAGTGTAAGAGTTGGTGACAATAGACCCGCAGCGCGTGCATAACTCAGGAAAATAAAACATGTACAGGTCTGTTGAAAGCGTGCTTGAGTTTCAACAAATGAGCCCCAAGATCGGCAAGAATTTGTGACGCTGATGAATAATAAAGCAGCTGCTATTTCCAAAACGATAGAACTACCTGGTGATAAATAGATAATACTGCATTTTTGACTTTGCAGAAACAATGGTAAACCTCAGGAGTTGGGCGATTGTGTTAAATTTGTACATTTCTTGTCAACTTGAAAGAAAAAAAAAACATTTTGACAAAGATGTATCCTTTTTTTTCGCGAGTTGTTAGTAAACAGGCAAGAAAACTTGATCATGGCGGCCGCTGAAATCGACGTAACTTTCGATTTTGCGATTTGCTTGTGTAGCCAAAAGTACAATAGAAAAATTGAACGCAGCAAGATCTCCCAATATGTTTTTCGCTGATGGTAACTTTTTATATTCGCGGTACAAAATTTACGTTGTTTTCTTGGCGGGAATTTTGTTGTTGATGGCAAAGTATTTTACTCTCGATCGACACTTCCTGAAAACTTCCTTATGCTCTTCCTAAAAATCCGCACCTTGCTCCGCTAGCATTTTTTGAGCATTAAAATATAATTTTCCGTCCTTTGTTTCTGACAACAAGCCGTATATTTTGAGGTCTCCCATCCAAATACTAACCCCGCCGGACAGGGATTGGAAAGCTATCCGAGGCATGTGGTGATGAAGAGGTTGCAAGGGAACTTGAAAATGATCAACATGTTAGCCTCGAAACCAATGTTCCCCGATTCCCTTTATTTTCTGTAATCTTGCTGGGTTTTGTATTTTACAAGTAACCACATGTCTTCTCAGGGGGCTATTTACTTAAGACATCTACCATGGCACTACAATGATATACGGTACCAAAACAATATCGTGTACTGTTAGAACTACATATTACGGAAAGACAACTTGAATTTCCTGGAAAAACGACACGCAGCTCAGTTGACAGTTATGGAATAAGGCGCTGTGTTACTGCACTACCACACGTACTCAATGCGTGCCTAATTTTGATATATTGTCGCTAACCTCAAAGTATATATAGAGGATATTACACGGTGGCGAGAAGATATGAATTTTATGTTCCAGTGGCAAGAACAATATCTCACGAGTGAGCGAAGCGAACGAGTGAGATATTGTTCTTGCCACGAGAACATAAAATTCATATCTTTGAGCCAACGTGTAATGTTCTTTTTATTATATGGAGACTAAGGGCGCGTTCGATTGACCGTATTCCGGAATAGGAATACATGGAATAGAAGTTAGAAATCCTTTGCTTTTACGGAGATTCACGTTAAAATTGTCAAACAACTGCTAAAATGCTATTTTAAACATATCTTTATTATTCTTGTTGCCTCAAAACGCCAAACATTCCGTTTTAAATCATTACTCCACGTATTCTTATTTCGGAATAGCGTCAATCGAACGCACCCTAAATATTGAATATTTCCTATTTTATTGTGTTTCAAAGTAGTCAGGTTTTACAAATACGGCTGGGCTTTATAAAAAAAGGCGGCAAAAAAGGCGGGAATCGTGACGTCATTGAACGATACGACACTCACAAAGGTGACATACGGAAAATACGCCACTCGGGTCCCGGATGAAGTGGCGTATGGAATCTCCGAGTGGTTTAGTTCCCAGTAAAACACTCTCCTCCATATAATAATACGAGATCAAAGTGACCACGTTTTAGTTAATAATCACACTAAATTGTAATCTAAGGTATTTTAGATTTCTTTTTCAGTTTTCTCGTAAATATTACCCTTAGCCCGGTTTTCCCGGGAGATCAACCCCCCAAATAACTTCCTTTACCCGAAATTCTGCCCGGCCTACCACAGTGTACGCTCAATAGTAGAAGGAACTTTTTCGTTGCAGAGGCCAGTTGTTTTTCTTCGCCTAGAAAGAACATAACAACAGAAGAAACAAGCAAAATGATAGTGACGAGATCAAAACACTTTCACTAGCAGGGTAGTAAGCTTGGCTTGTGCCGTCTTCATTTTGTTTATACTGGCTATTAAAATTTTCCCGTCTCACAGGTATTAACCATTTTTAACTGACGGCTGTCAACATGGTCGCTCGAGGCATGAGTGAGATAAGATTGCTTTAGTTCACACGTATGGGGCAGAACATTGGAATCTGTAGAGGAAATAGAAGGGTTGACCCCTCTCCAGCTGAGGAGCTGCATCAACATATCAATGAACTTGAAGGGCAGTTAAGACAAAGGATCAGAAGAGAGGAGGAGCTACAACAATGTATCAATGAACTTGAATGGCTGTTAAGACAAAGCAGAAGAAAAGAGGAGAAGCTACAACAATTTATCGATGAACTTGAAGGGCAGTTCGTGGGAGAGGAGGAACTACAACAACGTATCAATGAACTTGAAGGGCAGTTAAGACAAAGGAGCAGAAGAGAGGAGGAGCTACAACAACATACCAGTGAGCTTGAAGAGCATTTCGTGAGAGAGGAGGAGCTACAACAACGTATCAATGAACTTGAAGGGCAGTTAAGACAAAGGAGCAGAAGAGAGGAGGAGCTGCAACAACGTATCAATGAATGAAGGGCAGTTAAGACAAAGAGAAAGCCAGATGACTACAATGAACTTGGGAGAGGCGCATGGGGAATTGCCAGGGGAAGATTTCATTCCTTCGAGGTTGCTGTAAACAAATACACAAAGAAATTACAGGATCGAACAGGCATGTGTTTGAGTGTGAAGTGAACATGGCGTCAAGATGTCGCCATCCTTGTCTGCTTTTAGTTATTGGCGCAACAAACGATGAAAGGCCTTTGCTAATTACAGAACTCCTTGGGTGTAGTCTAAGGAACAAGCTGTTCCCTAGGCTTGGTGAACCAACCCCTGCAGACCATGTGCAAGTGCATCAGATGCATGAGAGTGCATCACCTCATCGGCGCTTTTCCGCTTTTTGACGGCTTCAATATTCTGAAACCTCAAAGACCTAGAAAGATTGGGGAGATAGGTTAGCATAACCAGTTGTTTTAACTTCTAAATAAATACCTTTGCCTCGCAAGAAGCCTTTTTGGAAACTATCTCTTATGTTAATGAGACAAAGTGTTTATTTAAACAGAAAGAGTACCATTTAGTTATTCTAGTCTCCAAATACGAGCTATTCCAACATGTGTCTTTAGCATGAACAAAATACGAAAGAAAATCAAGCTAAAAAATTTTGGTTTGTTAATTAGAAGCACAAAAACGAAAGAACAATTTTATTGGTCTGCATATTTGGAAGGGGATTTGTGACATTCGTTCAGGTTGTTGATACACTTTCAACATTTCTGTTGTTCGCTTCTTTGCATGTACAAACTGAATGCATTAAGACAAGCTCACAATGCAACGGAATGTATTTGAATGGAATTGTAACGTGTAGGTGTCAGGTAAGGTGTGAATGATGTGTAGCTGATAGTTACATTATTAACTATTAGAGGGTAATGTGAAGTACCATAATATACCCATGTAAACCATGTGAGCGTTAGCTCTACTAACGGAATTGGGCCCACACAAGGACAGAGAAAAACTCTGACCAGGGTGGGAGTTGAACCCACGACCTTCGGGTTAGATCACCGCTGCTCTACCGCTCTTTACCCTTCCTTGTTCTTGAACATAGTCATTGCCGTGAAGTTGACATCTTAAATTTCAATGTCTTGCTCCCGTCTGACCTTGTAGGTCAGTCGGTAGAGCTGCGGTGATTTAATCCGAAGGTCATGGGTTCAAATTCCACCCTGGTCAGAGTTTTTCTCTGTCCTTGTGTGGGCCCAATTCCATTAGCAAGACCAACGCTCACATGGTTTACATGGCTAAAATATAGCACTTTATATTACCCTCTATTATAAAATAATGAGGATAGTACGCGCACTCTCATTGGTCAATAGCTGAGTTTAGATGGGAGTATAAAAACACGGCTGTGGCATCACACGAGTTTTGATTGATTATATGCCGTCAGACGCGTGTTTTGATTGGCTTGTAGGAAATATGAGCGTGTATCAAGAAAATCTGTTTCGATCAAGAAGTTTCCTTCATATGTTTCCTTCATTTGTCGAATTATCTTTAAGAAATATTTTATAAAAGCAATAGAGGACTTTTTTCCGGGTTCCATAACCTCATTAGCCTCACCTAAACACTCCGGGAAGTTGGGCGAATTCTTCTCGACAGTTATGCCTGTCTCGAATTCTCCAAACACCCCTCGTCTTAAGATGAGGCTATGGACACACGGAAAACGTCCTCTATTGTTTAAATAGTTCATTCCGTTGAAATATAAGTGCTACGCGGCCAACGTTTGCAAAAACGATACCTTTCCTTGGGATGGTTACATTACTTTTACATTACATTTGACTTGATTTGCGTGAATTGTTAATTTCAGTTTACAGTGTGCCCAGTTAATACTCCAGCGAGAGAACGACTAGACTCTTAAATAAAGTTTCTTTTTATTTCTTTATTATGTGCAACATCTCTTCGTTAGGCATGCCTGAATGTAACTTTTTGCTGCCTTTGTTTATAGGCTGACGTGTACAGTTATGGTGTTCTCCTTTCTGAAATGTGTGTCAGACAAGAACCTAATCGACAACAGCAAACAGACGTGATAGTAATACATTCTCCGCACCCCAAAATTCGCCCCCTCGTACGAAGCTGTGTTAACCAAGGATCTGGAAACAGGCCATCTATGGACGAGATTATTGAAGAACTTTCAAACAGTCTTCGGCGGACTCACACTGGTTTTTTTAGGGAGCTTGAGCACGCGCGTTTTTGAGACGCGGATGGCAACCGTCAGATAACGTCTCTCGTGCCAGGGCAGTGGTGTTTCGCAGATTTTTAATCATCTCTAATGGACAAAAGATACTTGGCAATTTAACTGTGGTTTTGTGAAGACAAGTTAAAAGGGAAAGTAGCTCACTTCCAGTCGCCGTCCGCGCCTCAAAAACGCGCACGCTTAAGCTCCCAGTGATTGAAGACCACGGCTAAAACCAGAAGCCCATAATCCAGAAGTGTGGATCTCTCTCATTTGTCCTCGGGAGTGTACTGTATCATCTAAATTTACAATAGGGTTCCCGCCACACTATGGCCAATCAGATTGGGCCTGATGACCACAACTCCTACGTAGCCGTGCTTAATACAATATCGCCGCGTTTTTTCCCTCAAAAATCGAGCAGTTGCTGCTCGAAAATACTGAAAAGATTTATAACCCGGTCGATTAATCTTACTCTTTAGTATAGGTTGCTCAGTTACTCTTATTGCTGGTGACTGAGCCTTTTTGCTGATCGAAAAATGACTTGTTGACTTGTTTTGACTCGACGACATTTTTGCAAAGCTTCGTACCAAGATGACAACGGTATCACGTTTTCCCCGCCAAAATGACGATGGTTTGCGCGTGCTCACTGTTGTTCTATGAGAAAACCTCGAACTCGTAGTCATTCTCGTCCTAGAATCTAAACTCTCTAATATCGAAAATTGATGGGCCGCATTCCATCGCAGATCGAGACTTCTGGGTTGTGGATTTCTCAGTGCTCTGAAAATGCGACACGTATATTATGTTGTCGGTAAAATCCGTTCTCAGGTTGAATACGTTTTTACCTCTACTAGATTAAATTGGTGATCCTCATTTTACCTAGATTGAATACGCACTCAGATGAATTGAAGTGGAAACTTTTTTGGAGCCTAAATTCAGCCTAGGGCCAGGATAGGATTAGGTACGTTTTCGCAAACGTTGACCGTGTAGCGTTTAAATTTCAAAAGACTTAACTATTAGAGGATATTATATTTGGTCGTGAAACCCTGGTCCCACCCTAGTTCCACCCTGTTCAGAGTTTTTCTCCGTCCTTGTGTGGGCCCATTTCCGTTAGTGGGTCTAATGCTCACATAGTTTACATGGGTGGAAAACCAGCACCTCATATTACCCTCTAACAGTTAAGTCTGTTGAAATAGAAGTGCTACACGGCCAACGTTTGCGAAAACGTAACCCTTCCTTGTACCGTCTACATGTTCATTGCAGTGACATTGACATCTTAAATTCCCACGACCTGCCGATAAAAAACCGATAACATAATAGGAAACATTTAGAAGATGTGTTGAGAGCTTGAGAGAAGGTATAGGTGACTGTTTTCTGTCCTTTTTGGGGGTTGATATCTGCTTTAAACTAGGTAGAGTGCATATTAAACCTAGGTAAAATGAGGATCTCGATTTTACCCAAGGTAAAAACGGATTCAACCTGAGAACGGATTTAAACGACAACATATATTCCCTCCCTTCACTCTTTGTTGAACAAACTAACCGATGTTGTGCGGACGCGACGCCGTATTTCTCGCGAGTAAAAGTGGTAAAAAATGATCCTCCATTGACTGTAGGATCTGTATTGGAGGGCGGGAGGGGGGTGGAGATTAGATATTACTTGGTTACCCATATAAATTAACTTGAATATTCCAAGAGAGCTGATTATCACTGGAAAGTGACACGAAGCGCAGAATTCGCAACAGTAAATATGTTTGCAACTTTTAGGCCAACTTTCCCTTAAAATTCCCGGATACTCGTTCAAAGCGGGTGCTAATTTAAAGGGACGGCCTGGACTTGGTGGCGGCAAAATGGCTGAAGTAGGCAATTAAAGGATTTTGAAGGGCAATGCCCTTGCTCCATATTTTCATGGCCCATGCTTAAGGATACTCCTTATGGTTCGTAGAAACAAAAATCACAGTCAATCTTTTTTAGTTTTTAAGCAGCGATCTGTGGAACAATGGCAGTTTTAAATACTCTGCTTATTGAAGTCCCTAATACACGGTTAACCAATAAAAATTGTAAACCTTCAAGGCCAGTATTACTGGGATTTTCGCGTAGCTTTGATTCCTTTCGAGTATGAAGAAATAGTTTACACTAAGTTGCATGCAGGGATTAAAGCGTATAGACAGTTTGACTCTTGCTGGCTATTTTCGAACAGCAATATTGATTATTTCTCACATGTGAAAGTTACCCTTACTAGGCTGTAATTACGTTATTTTACCCACTATCCACATATACGTTCTCTTATTGTCATAATTTAGCATGAAACAAGTGCTGTGTTTACGGTAACCCAGCATCAACAGAAAGAATGGCTAATTGGTTTTCGTTTTTGGAAAGGATTTTTTTTGTGCTGGTCTTATCATGTAATAGTCTCTCACCATAGTTTCCAGGAAATAACTCTTACCACTTGTGTCCTATTTCGATTTTTAGTGGTTTTCGCGAGTTTTATAGGCTGTGCTCATGACAGATGCCTTTTCCTTTAGGAATGTTTCCGGGATGGGTTCGATTAAGGTCCTGAAAATGCCGGGAGTTCAGTCGTTACAATTGATCTGCATTTCCAATGAAGGATTCTTAGTTATGGCTGCCGCTGTTGTGGCACGTACACTCAGTGATGTATCAGTGGGTTAAGCGGTGCTTTTCGGCCGCTTCCCCTTTGCCCAATCCTTTTTTGTCAGTTGTCGAGCAAAAATCTTAATTAAACTGAACTTTATCTTCCTAAAATTCCAGGTTGTAGAATACAGTTCAGACTATACTAGTATGCCCCGTGTGGTTTTTATATTTGTGATTCTTTGTAGTACTGTGGTAACTGAGCCTTAACTGATCGTTTTGACTAATTGCAACATTAACAGTCACATTTTCTTCAACTTGCATTCAACACTGTTCAACCAAAGGTTGGATGCGTTTGAACAGGTCGTCCAACATTGTTGAAAGGGTAAGAGAACTTGAAGCTATGTTGAATCAAATTTAAACTTTCATTCCACATCGATCCAATAGTTCTTTTGTTACAGGAAATTTTGGATGGAGTTGAAGCCGATTAGACAGTTCGTTAAAAATTTGTAGAACATACACGTGCTCACATCTGGCCGTAAATTTGGACGGGAGAAACTGGTTTCTATTAAAGGTGTGAATCGAAGAAGTAGAGTGTGGGGGTTCCTTTCTTTTAGTGAAATCATGACTCTAACAATATTAATGTAGCATACATGAAGAACCTTTAGAGAGTGATAAAGAATTTCAAACTATTCACTAGGAATTCCCTTGGATTTAATTTGTCAATAGACCTCTGAGCTGAAAGATACTCGTTGCTGGTAGCAAAATCCCACAGAAATTAAAGGGGAGCGTAATCTTCCAAAAAAGTTTGACGAAAACGTAAAAAAGCGAAAAAGAAAGAAAAGAAAAAAATTAGAACCATGCAGAGAATGGCAATTTCACAACTGAA